>NW_023416284.1:89945019-90108227 GCF_014176215.1 Rousettus aegyptiacus
CCCATGTACATGGAGCCCTGTACAAAGCAAAGGGTCCAATCAGTTCTGGGGGAAAAGACATAAATATGGAAAGGAAATTCTAAAACTCATAGATGCTGTGTGGGCCCCCAAGAAAGCAGCAGTCATGCACTGCAGAGGACATCAAAAAGGGGACACCAAATGGCCCAGGGCAACTGCAGGGCAGGCCATGTTGCCAAACTGGCAGCAGCCAAGGAGATGGCCAGCCCTATGGCTCTAACTGCTTCCCCCATTCCCAGTCACTTAGCCAAATGGGACCTCAAGTACTTGGCTCAAGATACAGCCTGGTTTAAACTGAAGAAGGGAGCCTCCTCCCTGGGGGATGGTGCAAGTTCACAGACAGGTGAGTTGCAGTCCCTGGGATCCTAGCCCCAGCTTTTGTCAAGCAGTTTCACCAAAGGATTCGCCTTGGCTGCACTGCACTAGAAACTACTCTTTGCCTGTACTTCTACATCCCCTAGCTATGTAGCAAGCAGTGTCCAAAGTGTCTGTGGCACTCCTTTTGAGGAACTTGAAGTAGATTTCATTGAAATGCTTTGATCATGGAGCATCAAGTATCTCTTGGTCTTTGTATGTACCTGTTCCAGTTGGGTAGAGGCTTACCCTACCTGGACTGAGAAGGCCCAAGAAGCAGCAAGACTGCTCCTCTGAAAATTTCTTCCATGATTTGGCCTACCAATTACCGTTAGCTAAGATAACGGGCCAGCCTTTGTAGCAGAAATAGTGCAGCTACTAGCCAAGAATTTAAATATTAAATGGAAATTGCATACTGCCTAAAGACCACAGAGTTCAGGAGAGATGGAACACATAAACAGGACCCTTAAGACTCAGTTGGAAAAACTGTGTCAGGAAACACATCTACATTGTGACGAAGTCTTCCCATGGCACTATTAAGTATCAGCTCAGCCCAAACCTAGAAAACTGGGTTCTTCCCCTATGAGATCCTGTATGGGTGGCCACCACCACTCATCAAAGGAGTACAAGGAAGCCTCAAGGAAATAGGTGAATAGACTCTGAGACAATAGCTTCAGACCCTAGGCACCACCTTCCAGACACTCAACCAATGCGTTAGGGAAAGGCGCCCTGTCAGTTTAACCTAGACCGTCTGGGTAAAAGAGTGGAAAATCCTTGTGGAGAGGCTCCTTTACTGTCATTTTATCTGCCACCACTGCAGTTAAGGTTTCTAAATAACACCCTGGAGACATCATAGCAAGCTTGAACCCGCAGCTGCAGAAAGGGAATGTGTTCTAGACTCTTCTGAGGCTCTCAAGGCAACCCTCTGGAAGAAAACACCAACTATGCCAACAGACCAAAGGTAAGACATTGACCCCGATTTAGTCACACCAGAAGCTGACCAATTTATGTGTGGCAGAAGCCTAAGAATGATGTCTCATCAGGGTAGCACCCCTAATGGCTCTTTTCTTTTTCCACCCATGTATAAGGAGACAGTCTCCTCACTTCTTCTTCCCCTTGCACCCATTGCACACAAAAATACAGGATAGGATCCAGCATTGCCACCGCCTTCACTTTCATAACCAGCCTACCCAAAGGGTATGCCCTACACACCACACTCTGCACTCATTGGGGATTCCAATATTGGATGGGACACATAAAGGTTAAATCTGAGAGTGGCTAATCCTGCCAAGTGCCTGTAAAATTAGAAGAAGTTTAGGTATGTTGGCTATGGACCTCCAGCAGAGGAAAGGTTCATAACCATGCAGAGGGCCCAGCAGTTAGAGAAATTGTCCAATGACTGCGTAATTCAACCACACCTAAGCCTACACTGTCTCCTAGGTGCCAAAGCCCACAAATGTATTAGCAGATAAAGGCCACCTTGGGCCAAAACCTAGACCTCCCAACCCTAGAGAAGAACCTCTTTGTTGACCTAGCTGAGATGATAGCCCATAAACTTGGTGTTACTAAATGCTGAGTTTGTGGAGGAGCACTCATGAGTGAACATTGGCCTTGGAAGGGAACTAGCCTAGTCGCCTTTTACCTCCTCCAGTGGAACCACACAGTGGCTTGCCACAAAGAGGGTCAATCCAAGAGCTCCTCCCCTCAGAAATGGTAGGGGGAGAATGTCTTGGCCAGTTGGGTCCAGGATACACTCAGTGGGTTGGAGAGAACCCATGTGAAAGAATGCTATTTTTAAATCACACAGACCTAAACTGGTGGCCTAAGGCTCCTTCTGGTATTGGGCCAATAATACTGCAGCTAACTCCTCCTTGTGCCGCTCTCTCAACCAAAACTCGACTGTCACCAACTGTACTATAGGGAATGGCACGGTCCCTAATCCCTTCCACTCCATCCCAGCTATTGGCACATTCTAGAAAAACCTCAGTTCCACTAGCCCCAAAAGCTGGAAATCACCTGATGGGCTCTACTGGATTTGCGGAAAGTGGGCTTAACCTCAACTTCCAATGAACTGAAAGGGAAGTTGCACCATTGGGAGAATTCAGCTTGGTTTCTTCCTTCTGCCTGACCAGGGAGGAAATGAGCTAAGTGTTCCCCTATATCAAGATTTAAAGGCCAGAACTAAGAGATCACTTAAAATAGGGGGACAACAAATGTAGGGCAAAGATAACTGGCCACCCCTCTAATTATCCAATGCTACGGTCCCGCCACTTGGGCCCAAGATGGGAGCTGGGGTTACCAGACACCTCTATACATGCTTAACCAGACCATTAGATTACAAGCAGTTCTTGAGATCATAACCAATGAGACAGCAACTGCTTTAGATCTTCCAGCCATGCAACAATCTCAGATGTGGTCAGCTATCCCCCAAAATAGCCTAGCCTGAGATTATCTATTAGCAGAAGGAGGAGGAATGTGCGGAAAGTTTAATCAGACTGATTGTTGCCTCAAAATAGATGACAATGGAAAAGCCATGGCTGCCATAGAGCTACTAATATTAGGAAAATAGTTCATGTGTCATCCAAAGTTGGAAAGGATGGGACCCTAGTAACCTCTTTGGAGGCTGCTTCTCCACTTTTCATGGCTTTAAGACCTTAGCTGGAACAGTACTCCTCCTCCTCAGGGCCTGCCTCCTCCTCCCATACTGGTTGGCTCTTGTTATCTGGTCATCCACCTCCCTCAGAGGCTATAGTAGAAAGAAAAACTGCAGCAAAAGTCCTCATGCTATGCAGGCACCAGCCTCTAAACCAAACATTAGAAAATAAAAGATGATGCTCTCTGACCCAGTGCTGAGTCCAAGCATCAAAGCAGGGAATGTGGCAGCCTGACCCTGCCTGAACATTTTCTGCTCAAACAAGTTTGTTCCTGACTGCCCCTGCCCCCACCCCTCATAAGGACTTTCTGGCTAACATCAGTTTTCTCATAGCTTGCCAACAAATCAATGTTCTTCCTTATATCTGTAGCTGTGTAAGAATGACAAGACTGTATAAAACTGCCCATTATGTTACAATTGGGGATCAGCCTTTGGATAAGAATCCACTGAGCCAGTGCTGGCATCAATAACCGCTGCTTCCTCCTTATACCCTCAGTGTCAGGTCTCTCCATTGGAGAATCCCACAACACCCAGGAATCAGGACAGAAAGCAGAGAAGTGGGGACAGCAGAGAAACAACAGTTGGTTTTTATCAGCTGCAGTTGCAAAACTGAGGCTGAGCCGTGCTCCCATCCTCCAACCCAGAGGGCCCCTCCCTGCATATCCTCCAAGATAGAACACTGCAGAGCCCCAGCAGTATCTGAGCAAACACAACCGAAACTGTCGCTAACACTCACACAGACTGAGACTGTGAGTGGCGAGCATGATTGAATATCTATAAGAAAAATAAAGGCATTATTAAGACTTTATATAAAGCAAGGATCAAGAGGCTTAGATACCACGTACCGAAAACCAAATGAAAAGTGCCTTTTTTGAAACAGGCTAAAGAGAGACCTTTCTGTAATGAATCTTTTTTTCTGGAAAAAAAGCAGAATACATTTCCATTAATGCACAGGTGGAGAAATAGTCCATTAAAAACCATGAACTATCAAGATGACGAGGCATCTCAGAAAGAAAGAGAAAAATCTCCAGAAAATAAGCTTATAGACATAGAAATAGGCAACTAAATGACAGAGAATTCAGGATGACACTTCTGAAAAAACTCAGTGAGATCCAAAATGATTCACATCAACAATTTCAGGGATTTGAAAAAACAGCTAGATGAGCAGAATGAGTTCTGTAGCAAGGAGATTGAAACCCTCAAAAAGAACTAAATAGAACTTCTGGAGATAAAGAACACACTGCAGGAGTTAAAAAATGAAATAGCAAGCTTGGGGAATAGAGTTGACCAAATGGAGGAAAGGATCAGTGATATCGAAGACAGGAATCTAGAAATAATCAGAAGGAATAAGAGAGACACTGAAGAATGAAAAATAATGAAAGAGAAACACAAGAACTAGTTGATAACATCAGAAGAGGAAACAAGAATAATGGGCATTCTCGAAGGGGATGAAAAGGAGTAGGGATTAGAAAGCATTTTAAGACAAATACTTGACAAAAATTTCCCAAATCTAAGGAATTAGCTGGAGCTTGGAATTCAAGAAGTCAACAGAACACCCAATTATCTCAGTCTCAAAAGGCCTTCATCAAGACACATTGTATTAAAATTATCAAAAATCAACAACAAAGATAGAATTCTCAGGGCAGCCAGGAAAAAGAAAACGATAACCTATGAAGGAAAACCCATTATATTATCGTCAGACTTCTCAGCACAAACCTTACGAGCCGGAAAGAAATGGAATCAAGTATTCAAACTATTAAATGAAAGGAAATACCAGCCAAGAATAATATATCCAGCAAAGGCCAACCTTACATATGAAGGAGAAATAAAGAACTTTCAGACATAAAAAATTGAGGGAATTCACAACTATGAGGCCACTACAGGAAATACTGAGATACTGAAAGGTGTCAGCTCAACCTAAAATAAAATGAGATAAAAAAAATAATAATTAGGAGTAAGGTGACTAGCAGGCAGATAGAAGCAGAGGAGTACAACCCTTATTAAGAACAGGGCATTATAAGCTTAAACAATAAGAAGAGACTTGCTATAGCAAGATAGTAATGAACTTTCAGCATACATAGGGACAAACTGAGACAACAATAACAGAAGAGGGGAGGATCCACAGATCCAGTTTCACAAAGAGGAATGGTGATCAAGTATGCGCAGAAGAAAATGGACAAATGTACATATATAACAACTATCCATTACATATTTGTAATGGTAACCACATACCAAGGATTCAAACTGAAGTATAGAACATAAAACAAGAAGGATCAGAAGGAAAACTCAGAAAATCCAACCAAAATTAAAAACAGAAAACAAAAAAACACACATACAGAAACTCAAGGACAAGAAAGTAATGGAAACACCGAGCTACCAGAAAGCAAAAGATAAAATCGCTGTAAGAAGACCTCATATTTCAATAATCACCCAACATGTAAATGGACTGAACTCATCAATAAAAAAGCACAGAGCTTCGAATTGGATCAAAAAACAAAACCCAGCCATATTCTGCCGCTAGGACACACACCTCAGCTCCAAAGACAAGTATAGACTCAAAGTAAATGACATTCCAAGCAAATGGCATTCAGAGAAAAGCAGGTATAGCGGTGCTTATAGCAGACAAAATACACTTCAAAATAAAAAAGGTAAAAAAGATACTGAGGGACACTTCATAATGATAAGGGGAATCATGCACCAAGAAGACGTAACACTTATTAATATCTATGCTTCCAATTAGGAAGCTCCAAAATACATAAAGAAATGACTAATAGAACTAAAGAGAGAAACAGACCAAAACACTATCATAGTAGGGGACCTAAATACTCCACTGTTCAATATGGACAGATCATCCAAACAGAACATCAATAAAGAAATAACATCCTTAGCTGACACATTAGACCAACTGGACATAATTGACACATTTGGAGTCTTTCATCCCAAAACAGCTACTTAAACATTCTTCTCTAGTGCACATGAAAGATTCTCAAGGACTGACCACATACTGGGAAACTGAGATAGCCCCAACAAATATAAGAGGGTTGAAATCATACCAACCATATTTCTGATCATAATGCTTTGAAATTAGACATGAACTGCAAAAAGAAATCAGAAAGAACCACAAATACAGAGAAATTAAACAACATGCTACTGATGAATAACTAGGTCAGAAAAGAAATCAAAAGAGAGATCAAGAGGTACATAGAAACAAATGATATTGATAGTACAACATATCAAAACTTTTGGGACACGGCAAAAGCGGTCATGGGAGGAAAGTTCATATCATTACAGGCCTACCTCCAAACACAAAATGAGCCCAAATAAACAACCTAACTCTTCATCTTAAAAAACTAGAAAAGGAAAAACAAATGAAGCCTAAAGTCAGCAGAAGGGAAGAAATCAAAATTAGAGTAGAAATAAAATTGAAAACACACACATGCACATGCACAAAGAGAAAAAATAAATGCAACAAAGCGCTGGTCCTTTGAGAAAGTTAATAAAACTGACAAATCCCTGGCTAGACTCACTAAAGAAAAAAGAGAAAGGACAAAAATAAACAGAATCAGTGATGAAAGAGGAGAAATTACGACAGACACCACAGAAATACAAAGGATCATGCAAGAATACTATGAAAAAGTAGATAACACCAAATTTAATAACCTAAAACACATGGACCTGTACTTAGAAAAATATGACCTTCCGAGATTGAATTAAGAACTGGAAAATCTAAATAGACTGATCAGCAGTATGGAAATTGAAACAATCAACAAAAATCTACCAAAGAGTAAAAGTCCAGGACCATATGGCTTCACCAGTGAATTCTACCAAACATTCAAAGAAGATTTCATACCCGTTCTCCTCAAACTCTTCCAAAAAATCGAAGAGGTAATACTTCCCAACTCAATTTATGAGGCCAATATCACTGTGATACCAAAACTTATTAAAGATCACACAAAAAAAGAAAACTATAGACCAATATTTGTCATGAACACAGATGAAAAACTCCTAAATAATACACTAGTGAACTGAATACAGCAACATATTAAAAAGATTATACACTATGATCAAGTGGGCTTCATCTCAGAGGCACAGGGATGGTTCGACATATGCAAATAGATTAATGGGATACGCCACATCAACAAACTTAAAAAAGAATCATATGATATATCAATAGATGCAGAAAATGCCTTTGACAAGATACAGCACCCATTAGTGATCAAAACACTTAACAAAATTAGTATAAAAGGAAAATACCTTAACATAATAAAGACTATAAATGACAAACACTCAGCTAACATTATACTTAATGGTGGAAAAATTAAAAGCCTTCCCTCCAAGATTAGGAAGAAGACAAGGCTGTCCACTATCACTACTGTTATTCAATAAAACATTGGAGGTCCGAGCAGATAAGAGAAAGATATAAAAGTCATCCAAATAGGAAATAAAGAAGTCGAATGGTCATTATTTGCAGATGACATGATTGTCTATATAGAAAACCCTAAAGACTCCACAAGAACACTACTAGAAACAATAAGCAAATACAGTAAATTTTTTGGATACAAAATCAATGTTCAAAAATCCATAGCATTCCTGTACTCTAATAATAAAGTGTCAGAAAAAGCAGTGGAGTCTATGGCCATGCCACCTGAACAAGCCTGATCTCGTCTGATCTCAGAAGCTAAGCAGGATTGGGCCTGGTTAGTACTTGGATGGGAGACAACCTATAAAGACCAGGTGGTATAGGTGTAAAACGTAAAAAATAAGGGATTGTAATCTGACAAGGTCCTTGCAATCTGTGAGGTTGACCAAGGGTTGCTTTGCCTAAAGAAAAAAAGAAAGGAAGAAAGAAAAAAGAAAAGAAAAAGAACAGAAGAAAAAGTGGAAAAATAATTCATTTTGCAATTTCAACAAAAAGAATACCTAGGAATAAATCTAACAAAACAGGTGAAGGACCTATATAATGATAACTATAAGACCCTATTAAAAGAAATCAAAGAAGATACAAAGAAATAGAAAGGTATTCCTTGTACTGGGATTGGAAGAATCAACATAGTTAAAAGAACTTTGTCACCTAAAGCTTTATACAGATTTAATGCAATCCCCATCAAAATCTCATTGGCATTTTTAAAGAAATGGAACAAAAAATCATCTGATTTGTACAAAAGCACAAAAGACCCCGAATTGCCAAAGCCATCCTGAGAAAAAAGGATGAGGCTGGAGCCATCATTCTGCTCAACTTCAAATTATAATCCAAAGCAACAATAATCAAAACAGCATGGTATTGGCAGGAAGACAGTCACATAACAGTGGAACAGAATTGAGAGTCCAGAAGTAGACCCATGTTTATATGGGCAAATGTTTTTTTGACAAAAAAAGCCAATACATGCAATGGAGAAGGGAAAGCCTGTTCAATAAATCGTGTGGGGAAACTGGAAAACCACCTGCAAAAGAATGAAACTAAACTGTTGTCTATCACCACACACCAAAATTAACTCGAAATGGATTAAGGACCTAAATGTAAGACCAGAAACCATAAATTGCATAGAAGAAAACATAGGAACTAAACTCAAGGACCTTGGACTTAAACAGGATTTTATGAATTTGACCTCAAAGGCAAGGGATGTAAAAGCTAGAATAAGTGAATGGGACTACATCAAACTAAAAAGCTTCTGCTCAGCAAAAGAAACCATCAACAAGCTAAAGAAACAACCATGCAAATGGGAAAATATATTTGCAAGCAACACCTCCAATAAGGGCCTAATATCCAAAATATACAAAGAATTCATACGACTTAATAACGACGAAAAATAAACGGTCCAATCAAAAAATGACCAGAGGACCTGAACAGACACTTCTCCCTAGAGGACAAACAAATGGCCAACAAATATGAGAAAAGATGCTCAACATTGCTATCTATTAGAGAAATGCAAACCAAAACCACAATGAAATATCATCTCACACCTGTTAGAATGGTTATAATCAACAGGACAATTAATAACTAATGTTGGCAAGAATGTGGAGAAAAAGGAATCCTCATACATTACTGGTGGGACTGCAAATTGATACAGCCACTATGGAAAACAGTTTGGAGGTTCCTCAACAAACTAAGCATTGATCTACCATATGATCCAGCAATCCCTCCACTGGGTATTTACCCCAAAGACTTGAAAACCCATATCTGAAAAGATATTTGCACACCAATGTTCATCGCAGCATTATTCACAGTGGCCAGAACATGGAAGCAATCGAAGTGTCCTGTGATAGATGATTGACTAAAGAAGCTGTGGTACATATAAACAATGGAATATTACTCAGCCATAAGAAGAGATGAAATACTGCCATTTCTGACAACATGGATGGACCTCAAAACACCCCAGGCTCACAAGAGGGCACAGTGTGTGCACTGTGACTCCAAAATTGTTCCACATAGCACTTGAACCTCTGCTCCTCTCCTTGAGGAAGCCTTATGGACCAAGTCTGGTAGGTCCCACTCCCATTCAGCAGGACACTTCAGAATACTAGGAGTCTTGGCTCAAGGATTCCTCATCCTGAAGCCAGGCCAGTGAGATGTGCCAAGGAGAAAAGCCGAAAGGCCAGCACATCAGGGTGACCATGCCCTCCAAGGCCTGGCTATGGGTTACCTTCACTGCTGGGGTCCCTGGGGAAAAAAGGACAGAGTCAGTAAGGCTTGGGGCCAAGCCCTGCTCCCTCTAAGGGAGACTTAGAGAATGGGCTGCTCCTCCCACCATTCCAACTCTGGCTGACCCCTCACTGACACCCTGAGACCCAGGTCCTTTAGACTGGCAGGAGGATGGTCCCCAGATCAAGGCCTCACTCTCTTGGATCCATGTGCTGTTGCTGAGGAGGGGAATGTGAGGGGTGCGCTCCTGGGCCATGGGGACCAGAGAACTCTCTGATACGGGCAGGCTGGGAGCCAGAGAGGCTGGACCCCAGTTTGAGGGCTTCTACTCCCACCTCATACCCACCTTCCCTGGTTCAGTGTTCTGTAGGAGGGCCCACTGCTTCCCTGCATTATTGCCACTGGAACAGTTCAGCCCCCTACCTACCTGTCTGTCTGTATCCAAGGGCTTAACAGGACAGACCAATCACAACAGAACATGCTAATGGAACATACATGCATCCCACAGTCCAGGGAGGGTTTCCTCTTGCCGAGAGGGGAGGGAAGCTCTAGGGGTCTGCAGGAGAGGAAGGCCCCTGCCCCAGGGCCATACCTGTACTCTCCTTGAAGCCCATCCAGGATTCCCTGTATATCCGCGCTCTTCCACAAAGGCCTCCCTGCACATGGGCCCAGGAATCCCTGCTGTCAAAGCCATCTGTGTCCCAGGACTTCTCAGTTCCCAGAGCCCAGGTCTGAGCAAAGGACTGGAGCACTCTCCATCCACAGGCCTTCCGGTGATAGGAGATGGAATGCTCCCCACATAGCCAAATGCCTGAAGCCCCTGGAGCTGTTGTCCTGCTAGTTCTCATGGCTCAAATCTCCTGGAGGGAATGCAAGCCTGCTGCCCCACCAGCAGAGGCTTCCCCAGTCCCTGTGTCCCTCTGCCTTCCCTGCCTAAGTAAGAAACTGCAGCCAGAGGGGCCCCTCCCTGATCCCCTCCATCTTGCTGTGCTGGCTGAGTATGGGTCACCTCTGTGCTGAGATCCACAGACACCCCCATTCCTCACCCCCACCCCCAGCCAGGTCCAGTGGAAAGAAACAGGCCCTGTTCTCTACTCCAAACTTTGCTAGAAAAGCCTCACATCACTCTTGTCCCCTTCCTACTCTCACCTCCTTTCTGGACCTATAGGGCCATGATTTCCTCCAGTTATTCTGAAGTCCTTCCCATTCTCTGCCAAGTCCTTGATATCTGTGTCCCACATGTTAGCTCCCAGGACTGCATCTTTCCACCACTCATGGGACTCTTCCCTGCCTTCCTCATGGTCACATGCAGGAAGGGCTGACCATCCAAGAGTTCCTCAGCCAAAAATCTGGATTGCACAGATCCATCTTGGGTCACCACCGTGAGGTTATCACGAAGACTCTGGGATCCTAGGCAAGGAGGAAACCACAGATGAAACTGAGTCCTGGAAATAACTGCACGTCACACATTTTAACAGAGTTTTGCTGTAACTCTCGAAAGGAGAGCTTCTCGAAGTCTTGAGGATGCAGAAATTGCACACATACCAAAAGACAAGAATGAAGATTTCCAATGCAGGAAAAATAGAAAAAGGGAAAGGAAGGAGAGGGGAATTGAGGGATGGAAGAAGGGAGAATGGAGATGGGCAAACATGGAGGACAGGTGCCAGGACACAGGCTCCCTAAGGGTACAGGTAGGTGGTCCAGGGGAGAGGCTGGCCTGCAGGGGGCAAGGGAGAGGCAAGATGGCCATGGAGAAGGGGAGGTCTTGCCAGAGGGGAGAGAGGGGAAGTAAGGTAAGATGGGAGGGATCTGTGGTCAGATCAGCTGTGGTGCAAAGGTGGGTTAGGGTGAGAGGGAGAGCAGGGAAGGCTCATCATGGACAAGGCGGGGACAAGGAGGGTGTGGCAGTGAGGCCAGGGTCAGGAGGGGCTGCTTTGTGGCCCTACGGGAGTTTAGCCTGGGGAGGCGAAGGGGTGGGCCTGGGCCCAGAGTGGAAGAGGCATGGGGCAGGTACTGGTGAAGAGGTAGATGGACCTGCCAGTTCCCCTGGGGAGAGATGGGTGGTGAGAGTCACAAGGAATCAGTGCAGTGTGACTAAGAGTGGCTTATAGTTAGAAAGGAGGGGGATGGCAAGAGAAAATAGAACCTAGAGCCCAGGACAGGTAAGCAAGATGCACAGCCTGGGGAAGGACCCACATGATGGGAATGGTGTAAGGTGGTGGTTGGGGAAGAGCATCATACCCCCACAGAGTTAGGGTTAGACAGACATCCAGCACAGGAGGGGAGGTGCTGGGGGAAAGCCAGCTGTAGGAAAGGCCAGAGCTGACCAAGTGGCATAAATAGGGATTTTAGATACATGGTGTGGGGTGCGAGAGCCCACTGGGTCAAGGAACCAATTGGTGGGGGAATCGGCCACAGAACAGTTGGACTAAGAGCAGTTTGCAGGTCTGCAAGGGGTGGTGAGGGCAAAAGAACGAGAGGCAGCAGGTAAGACTAGTTCTGAGGGCTGGGATTGGGGGGCAGGGTGACTTGAGTTGAGGTGCACACAGGAGAGGACAAGTGCTCTGGGTGAGGATGGGTCAAGGTGGGTGGTGATTGCAAGGGCCCCACCGGAGGGGGCTGTGAGATATGAGAACTTGGTGAAGACCCAAGGCAGATGCGTAAGGGGTGGGAGCAGGGCACAGTGCTATGAGGGGAGGGGTGCAGAGGGCCCAAGGAGACAAGGAGTCCAGCACCTGTGGGCTAGAGTGTGGAGGCCTCAAGAGGGTGAGGTTTAGGATGAAGGAGTGAAGAGGGGTGGTGCCCAGTAAAAGGCCCAGGATAAAGGAGGGCCAAAAGCAGGCTCCTGCCCTGGTGGGAGCTGGGAGGACAAGGTGCCAAAACAGAGGCCAGGTCTGCACACAAGGGGCTGTGCGCTGTGCTCAAGGCGCAAGTGTGGTTAGCACCAGGGCTCCCCCTGGGGAGGGTGTGAGGGGAGTGGGGATAGAGGGAAGACTCCCCCCTGGGCAAAAAACACCCCCAGAAAGTGTGGGTTAGTGAAAGTGGGGGAGGTAGGAGCCATGCAGGTAAAGGCTCCTTGTTGGCCAAAGCCCACCAGAGGAGGAGAAGGGACCTAAGGGAAGGAGAAGGGAAGAGGGGAGGACACAGAGGACTTCAGAGAGGAGGGAGCAGCAGGGGGAGGGGAGGGTAAAGCCCTGAGGGGGCACATGACATGGCAGGGGAGGAGGCAGGAGAGAGTCAGTGTGGGAACACAGGCATATTAGGAAATTAGGTACACTGGTGGGGGAGGGGAGGGGTGAGAGGGGAGGAGTTGGGGGAGACCAGAGAAGTCACAGGAAGACTCCTTGGCCTGAAGCCTTCAGGCTCTGACCTCCCTCAGTGCGAGAGCCAGGAGCCTCTGCACTGCCCAACAGAGGAAGTGTGGTTCAGCCCATGGCTCCCCAGGCAGTTGGTGGGCACTAGAAAATGGCTCCTAACTCCAGACTAAGGGCCCTTGATCTCTGCCCACCTGGGAACTCCTTGTTACCCAGGGACTGGGAGGGGTGCAGTGCTGAGAACACACTGCAGGCTCAGTCAGTGTTAGGGGCTGAGAGGGAGCCCCGCACTGGTGGGGAGTGTGGCCTGGGCCTCAGACCTCCAAGGGCCCTTGAATGCCATTCACAGGAGCAACCCAGGAGGCAGCCAGACCCAGGGGCGTCAGAGGGCTGTGATGTTCCAACAGGAAGGGGAAAGCAGGAGAGCAGTGTGCAGCAAGAAGAAAGAGAAAATGACCTGGGGGCGGGGGATCTATGAGAAGAGAACTGAAAATAGATTGGAAAAGTAGCTCCAGTCCCCGCCCCCACTGCCCACATCCGCCACAGACACTGTCACCAGAGCCATGGCATATAGACACTCCCCGAAATCCACCCAGTCCACTGGAAACACCCCACAGCCCATGCTCAGTCAAGGACCCTACTGAACCCCATTCACCAGATAAAAGGGCAGCCTCAGCAAGAGCAGCAGGACTTGTCAGAGCCCCGTGGCCATGACTTTTCCAGTTTCACAGGCAGCAGGGCGGGGCTTCCCTGAGCAGCTGAGAAGAGCCAGCATAAGATTATTACTAAAGCACCAGGCCCAGCCCAACTCACACTCATCTGAGTATGGAGACCTTCCAATCAGAAGCAGAAGGAAGGCCTTGCTGGTTACCTCTGAGAGTCCTCTAAACCCTAAGAGACAAACCAAGAATGCAGGGAGCCCCTGCTGGCTGCCACCCACCCCTTCCCTGTGAGTACAACCCAGTGTGGTGGGGACTGGCTCTGAGCAGCTGAGCATTACTGCCTCAACCTCAGAGGCTCCCAGACCACCACGCCCTCCCCTTCCCGGGCAAAGGAGTCCAGGCTCTGTGACACACTCACCCGGCTGCCTTTCCTGGCTTCTTAGCACTGCCATTTTTGTCCCTTCTGATCTCCTTTTTCCTGCCTCAGGGACTCAAAGTCAGCCCCTCAAACCCTCATTCAATTCCACCGCCGCTACCTAGTCCAGGCTTTCATCTACCTCAGCCTGGAAAGCCCCAAAGTCTTCCTAAACACTGCACTGTCCCCATTATAACCATAATATCCCAACCACTACAGCTGCCCCATCTGTGGAATTTACACATGTGCCCCAACTCCACCAGCAGAGTCCACAGCCGCCACAAACTACTGTCTGTCATCACCCCCATTTCTCTAGTGACACCTCCCAGTAAAATGAACTCTGCTCTCTCCTAACCTGTCCCACTAGGATGCCACTGCTTAAGCCTCTCCCTCCTCTTCCTTCCCACATCTCAGACGTGCACATCCTAAAAGATCATCCCAATTAGACAGGGGTGACAGTGGCCCAACCTTGAGATTATACTAAGAAAAGGGTGAATCATGTGATATCCAAATTATATCTCAACAATAATATTTTTTTCAATAATAACATTAATAATAATGTCATCCTAAAAGCCTCCTTCTGCTGAAAGATGTGCCCAATGCACCTCTCCTGGTCTCTGGAACATCTCGCCTCTGGTCCTCAAACTTGGCTGCTGATATAACCTCCTATCCGAATTCCCAGGCCACGGCCAAAGCTGATTGAATCAGTATCCCTGGAGTTGAACCCAGGCCTTCCTGCCTTTGAAAGCGCCCTCCATGATTCCAATGTGCAAGAGACCTTTAGAATCACTGGTCTACCCCATGGTTTAAACCTCCTTGATGGTACAAATCATGTCTTGACTTGATCACATCTTATTATCTTAAACTACCCCCATTAGACAATGAGCTTCTCCAGCATCAGGAACTGTGTTCATTTCATCTTCGTCTCCCTGAAAATGTTTCCTTAAAGTGGAACCCTGCCCATCATTACTCACCATTTTTCTAAGACTCCTAATCTACACTTTTGCTGTGGATGGAAATGTCATGAATCACAAAGTTTCAACAATCCCTCAGATTTCACATTCATTTTTATTAATTTATTACTTTGACCATCATAACTTTTTTAGTGCATCAGGGATGGGATCCTGCACATACCGAACCTAGAATGGGTTCACCTCTTGTCTGAGTCAAATCAGACAGTACACCAGAGGTAGTTACCACACAAGGCAAGATTCATTTGCAGCAAATAAGGAGCCCATGGAGGAATGATTTCTAAAGCCATGCTCCCAAACTGGGGAGCCTCTTTATTTTTATCCTTTCAGGTCAATGCATACTCATGATGGAATTTTGTCATAGCATGTATACTATGCAAAGGGTGCTGTTGGGTTGGCTCACCTGCAGTAGCAGGTCAAGCTTCTTCACATGTGACATGTGCAGAAAATAGCATCCAAACCCCTCCTCAAAGGTGGGAATTTTACTTTAATAATGAGTTCTCTCTCACCTCATTCATAAAGGCTTCCTTAACCCATATGAGCTGGTTCTATCTTTGGTTCCTTTAGTGGTTTCTATAGGTGGTTTTCTGGGGGCCCAATCATTTCCATCATTTCCTGGAAAATATGCTAACAGAGTCGTTAACAGAACATTTTAGTGACTTTCTTAAACTTAGTTTTGAGACAGAAGGGTGTAGTTTCACAACTCGGAAACCTTATTCTGCTTACCCTCTCCCCTTCTCAGACACATTCTTTTCATTGCTAAAGGTCCCAGGGCAGTGAGGATGTGGAGAAGGAGATGGAACCCAGCTCTCCTGACAGCTGGTCCCAAGCCTTTGCTCTGTGAGGTCAAGCCTCCTTCCAGGACTTCCTAGGTATGGTGGCTCTACCGAACTCTTATTCAGCTCATTTCCCCCATGGGTGAGGGGGGAAAAGACTTTTAATTAATTAATTAATAATAATAATAATAATAATAATAATAATAATAATAATAATAATATGCTAAGTTTGTTCCACAGCATTTACACATGGTTGCAAGGAGAAATGAAGCCAATATTACCCTTTCTGGGGTTGGAAGAGCCCCTGATGGTCTAGGGCTCCGGGTTCAGGGTGCACCCCAAGACCTAGGCCTGGCAGCCTCTCCCCCACCAGCCTCTCAGGGCCTCTTCGTACCAGTGTTTCCCTCCACCCCACCCTGCTCCAGCCCTGGCCACTCTGCCCCATGAACTGTTTTGTCCCCTTCACTACTGTATTTGGACCCCTAGACTCATCAACACAGGAGCACCCGCAGACCGCAGGTGCCACTTTTGGGTC
This sequence comes from Rousettus aegyptiacus, assembly GCF_014176215.1. Lineage (NCBI taxonomy): Eukaryota > Metazoa > Chordata > Mammalia > Chiroptera > Pteropodidae > Rousettus > Rousettus aegyptiacus. The sequence goes on from NW_023416284.1 coordinate 89,961,358, forward strand.
CCCAAAAGAAACTGAGACCACCCAGCAAGAGGCTGACACAACCCTAGGCGAGCTTCACTGTCAGACCGGGTAAGAGTTTAAGCGGACCACCGAAGATCACCCGTCCTCTCAGACTGGCCTAAAGGAAATAGAAAGTGTTCATTGACCTACAAGCAGAACGAAGGCGTTTATGCGCAGGTTGGGAGCCGAGCGCGGTGCACCTCGGGTTCTGGTTTTTAAACTGCAGGATGTTACACCTGCTGGTTGGGAAAACGCGGCCTCACCCAGGTCTGCGAAAATCCCGTTTCCCGGGTCTGGAGGGCGATCTGGATTCCGACTCATTTAAACAGCATCCGATTGGTTCTGAGGCCCATGAGTAGGGAAGTGCTTCTTCCAGCCCGCCCCCAACGGGCTGCCGCTGGATTCAAAGATCAGAAAACTTCTAAGGCTTGCGTCACCTGGGATGGAAGTGCTCCCGTGGTTCATCCTGATTGTGGTGGGCACCGCAGGCCTGAATGGAAGCCACCGCTACGGGTCCAGGAACATCCCACCGAGATTCTGCCACGTTCACAGAGGACCTTCTTTAGACCGGGGGTGACCTCCATCAGTGACTGGAGTGAATTCACTGAAATGACACAGTAACAGCAGGGCTGATGGCGCTTACAAAATGTCTTGACCAGCGCCCTCTCCAGTCTCTGTCCTTGACCTGTCCCAAGTGGACTCAGTCACCTATGCTGACCAGGGGGCTCGGATATGAAGAGATAAGATGTAATGGAGAGAGTAGAAAAGGTGGGAGGGAAGGGGGACAGTGGGAGAAAGGGAGAGAGAAAAAAGAGGAGGAAAAAAGCTAAGAAGAAATAAATGTTAAAAGATGTAATATTATTTCTAACCTTTACTCTCTGTCATGTTTTGACATTTCACCATAGCTGTTTGATCTCTCTCTCTCTCTCTCTCTCTCTCTCTTTCTCTCTCTCTCTCTCCCCGTCTGTCTCTCTCTCTGTCTCTCTCTCTCTGTCTCTCTCTCTGTCTCTCTCTCTCTCTAAATACATAAACAGACACCTATTACTGTTACTGCCAGACCATATGAGAGTAAATACAAATATCAGGACCCTTTACCTCCAGATGTGGCAGGGTGTATCTTAGCAACAAGATGTTCTTGTTGTTGACTTACAAAGCACACATTTCAAAGAGGATAATATGTTTAAAACCAACTTTGTTGGGACCCACATTACATACAGTAAGATGCATCTATTTGAAATGCACAGCTGGTCGAGTTTTGGAAATTGTACACACCCTTGTCACCATTACCACTGTGAAGATGGAGAACATTCCAACGTCCCCAGAGATAAGTCATGTCATAAAATGCTATGCATCTATTAGAAGGAGTAATATAGAGTTTAATATATTGCTCTGAAAAGATGTGCCCAGTACACATTCAAGCCTTTTTAAAGGTTAAGAACATGCTGAGTTATGCCACTAATACCACTTACAAAATAAATGTTTTAAATAAAGGAAAACCTGGAAATTTCTCACCAAAGTTTTGACAGTCATATCACCAGGGAACGGGATAACCCTGGTGCCTTTCACTTTCTCTGAAATGTTGGAATTTTACCTTTTAGTATAAATTTGGATTTATATGAGGGTCCATGTGGGTCCCAGGCCTGGCTGGTCCCAGGTCTTGCTGTGCAGAGGACCCCGGATTTAGAATGTTACATTAGTGTAGTAGGGCTCCTGCGCCTAACATATGTAAGCATGATTCAGCTTATTGTATCACACATGCATGGCAGAATGCCACTACTGTACTCTGATATACATGGAGCCATGTGGTCCCCTGGAGAGCAGAAGGAGAGCATATGAAGGGGGGCATAAGGAAAGCAGAAGCAGAAGCCCACTCCCCACAATAAAATTGGTGCCTGCCATTTCATTCTCCTATTGGCCTCTTGTGCATTTTTCCAACTGGGCATCTCACCACCAAAACCTTCCCTTTTCCATCAGCTTGGCACCGACAGTCCAGGACAGAATATTCCAGTTTTTAATGTTATGAAACTAAGCCCCAAATTCAATAAATTATATATTTTTAAAAAACCAAAATGTTAATTAAAATCCAACACCAGAAATTGTCTTTTACAAAAATCCTTCACATTTTGATAGTATGGAATCTTTCTTAAGGTGCTTCTGGAAGGGGTGTTTTAGTGGAGTAGACAGATTTGTTAACAAATACTCAAAGTGCAGGTTATAGTAAAAAGAAATGCAAGACTGAGTGCAGGTACAGGACCCTGTCACATCTATACACACATCTAATTTGAAGCCCAAGGTGCCACAGTGTCCTTGGGTCCTAAACAAAGTCTGGGCAAATCTTGCTCCTTGAGTATTCAGGGCTTTTGCAAAAGGTCAAAGGTTTTTGAAACAGGTCAAAAGAATGAGACTGACTTTCTGATCTAAAGAAGTTTCGAGAATGTTTGGTGCCTGGCTCCCTTCTCCAGGACACTATTGATGAGATCAGTCTGGGAGGAGACTGAATACTTATCCTTTGCAAAGTAAGTATCTCACTCCTACTAATTTACCAAATTTATCCTGACAGAAAACCAAACCAAAGTGACTTTTCTGGTCAATGCGAGGCCCTGTACTCTGCCCATTCCTAACGTGCTTCAGGACGCTTGGCAGTGAGACTCTGAGCTCCAGACCTGCTGCCATCAGGCCGGGGCCCTCTCCTCCTGGACTCCCTTCACCTCTGCCCAGCCCCACCTCACCTGTCTCTGCTTCCTCATCCTCTTCCCCTCCCCAGAATATCTCTCACCTTCTTCAAAGGTTTCTCCTCCTCAGTACAAACTCCTCCTCACTGTAGGAAAACAAACAAATGCCAGCCAGAAACTGTGCAGGACACCTGTGACTCCCACCCTGGACATCAGTACCGAACCCAACCCGCCTCCCACTGTCCCACTCCCACACCCTGGTGTAAATGGAGAGTCAAGGTCCGAACCTGGCATCTAAGAACCTCCCACCTCAGCATTGCATTCGAGACTTGAAGTTATGTGCATATGTGCCTTTATTTTGAGACAGAGTGATGTTCATCAGATCAGCAGACTTCAAAGAACCCTGCCTCAGAAAGCTTAAAGGACTCTGCTTTAGGGAGGAGGGTGAGATTAGAGGACCCTCTGACTCCAAGTCTGCTGATCACTCCTACACAAAGGGATACTGAAATGTGGTGCAGGACCAGCCATTCCCTCCAGGGACCGGGGAGGGATGTCAGAGTCAATGAGAGTGAATGTCAAATCGCATCACAGAAATATCATTACAAGAAAATTTCTGTGTTACACTTTTAGTCACACACAAATGTGCAAATAGAACCAATGTTAGAAAACTAAAATTCTAGCTCAGGTGAGATCCCCGAAGTTGGCTGAAAGGCTTCGTGGGACCTGTAGATAGAAAGGACATATCTACTTAGGGGTGCAGCCCAATAGCCCCTATGACTTAGGGTCTCCAGGAGGGATCCTCTCTCTTCAGTAGTGCACAATGAGGTCATTTCTGGAGAGAAATGTAGGATTTCTTTGGATTCCTGAGGTTTTTAATTTACTCTCTGACGTTGTAAATGTTGAGTCCATCTTTGAACATCTTGGAATTAATTTACCTTGACCCTGTCTAAGTGTGGAACCTGACACTTTTTCTGAAGGAGAGACAAGAAACTGGCCATGTGAGCCGTCACCCCATGCGTAGGTTAATTTTCTGTCATCTTGGCTAGGCCACAGTACCCAGCTATTTGATGGAACATTATTCTAAATGTTTCTATGAAGGTGTTTTTTTTTTAAATTATAGTTAACAATCAATAATATTATATTATTTTATGCAAGATTAATATTTAACTTGGTAGACCATGAGCAAAGTGGATCACCCTCCATAAAGTGGGTGAGCTTGATCCAATCAATTCAAAGCCTAAATAGAAATAGCCCTCCCCCAGGGAACAGCGGATTGTGCCAACAGACTGCCTTCAGACTTGAAATTCAGCAGAATCCCTTTCTGTGCTCTCCACTTAGTATCCTACCCCACCCTACAGATTTTGGACTTGACAGCCTCTAAAATCACATGATCCTGTCCTTAAACTGACAGTCTCTATGATCATCAGTCAATTCCTTCAACTAAATCGATATCTATCTCTCTCTATGTATATATATACAGATATATATGTTAAATACAAATATACATATAAAATATGTGATTAGATATTTATATAAAAATTTTATAATTTATATAGTTATATATACATACTACATTAGGTAAAAATATAGGTTTCTTAAGCAAGGGGTCTTATCTGTTTCTTCACCATTGTATCCCAGTATGTAGCAGGGGCTCAATAAACATATGTTAAATGAATGAATATGTCAGTACAGCAATTTAGAGAAGCAATTTGACCATATGTATGAAAAGACATTAAAATGTTTAACCTCTTTGAACTAATATTTATTATTGAACAAATCAATTTTTTAAAATCTCATTATATAAGAATCCTTACACATAATGATGGTTGTCAAATCATTATTTACAAGAAAGCGGATTGATTCAAAAAGGATCTAGTTGTTTGAAATGATATGCAGCTTGTAAAAGTGGTATAAAATTTATGCAGAATTGAAAATATTGAAAATTACTTTTTATATAGTAACAGATTTCAGAAAGTAATATTCAAAATAACCTATAACAAAATAGCCCATGCAAATACAACTTTAAAGTAAATATGCAAAAACATTTATTATTTTATATATGTGGGACGAGCTGTGATCCAGGCTCACGGCTAGGAAGAGGACCCCGAATTTAGAATGTTACATTTATGTAGTAGGCTGCCTGCGCCCAGCTCATGTAAGCATGATTCGGCTTATTGTATCACGCATGTGTGGCAGAATGCCACTATTGCACTCTGCCCTATATGGACCCCATGTGGTCCCCTAGAGCAAGAAGCACACTCTCCGCAATAGAATCACACTCCCCGCAATAAAGCTGTTGCCTGCCATTTATTCTCATGTCGGCCTCTCGTGCGTTCTTTCAACCGGGCTTCTCACCACTGAAACCTTCCTTTCTCAATCAGCTCAGCACTAAATATATATTATTGATATAATATAATTTATACAATATTATAATACTGTTGACATATAAATATATAGTTAACATATAAACACATAGAAACCCACAGAATGAAACTCGGAACCCCTACACCTCTAGGGAGCATCATTGACACTGGAGTCTATGAAGCCTCAACAATGTAATAGTTAATAATTTTTTGAGGGGAGTACACATTTCAAAATTTCTTCTGTGCATTCCAATGTTTTCTGTGATTCACCAGGTTTTTATTGTTCTAATATGAAAAATATGTTTTAAATTTCAAACTAAAACATTTGAAGTAAAGTAACAATGAAAAGAAGTAACCAATACAAAGACTTCCTTTATACTTCAGTCTGACACAAAACCTCTCATTTGGACTCCACAGGGCAGAAATTTGTACTGGTGGCTCCAGGGAAAGAAGAAATGAACTCTTCCTCTACAATCCATGATCCACCCTTTGGTTACAGAGTTCAGATGAGCAATAAAGCAACACTAACATTATCGTCAATTTATAGCTTATCGATTGCTTGGCCTGGGATCACAGACAATGTTAGTCTTGAAAATGAAAGGACACTCAGCCTCTTGAGGAGCCCATCTGGGCATGAGCCATATGGACAGAAGCACCACAATAGTGGGAAGATCAAATGAGATCTCAGGACCGGTCACACTCACAGTTTGTCCACGTCCAGTGGACACACTGCTGAAGGATGGACCAAGGTAAGGGTTCCCATCTTTCTTCGACTGTGGATGACAGGTGGTTGAGTTGTTCATCTACCAGCAAGGCACAGGTGCCTGGTATTCCTAGAGCTATCTTCGGGTCCTCTGCTGAGGACGCCACCTGCACATACAATACCTGCACATCTTTTGTGAGTAGGCTTCTCTTCAGACGTGCAAATGTGACATCCCTAACACTAAGACCAATCACTGGCACTCCCAGTGAATCCTGCTAACTGGATGATCTCCCAGCTCCCACTGAAAATTAGCCTTGGTCTTGCATCTGACTACTTGGATCCAAGGGAGAAAGTCATCTTGGGGTTTAGACCTTGCTGATCCAGGAGGATGTTCTGAAACACAGCTTCCTACTAGCAGAAGATCAAGGGAGACTTCTAAGCAGGAGACAAAGTCCTGAGAGAATAAGGCAAATGGGCAGATTCTAAAGCAAACCTTGGTAAGTTCACCACACAAAAGTTTCTGAAATATCTTTTGCAGCCTCTTCTTTTTAGTTGTATAAAATACACAAAACATAAAATTTACCATTTTACTACTTAAAGTATATGATTCAGTGACATCTAGTACACGCACGATGTTTTACAACCATCACCACTATTGTTCCAGAGCAATTTCATCACCCAAGAAGGAAATTGCTTACCCTTTAGGCAATCACCTCCAGCCCCTTCTACCCCCAGCCCATGAAAACCACTAAACGTTTTTCTAAATGTATTTTAATCTTCTGGATATTTCGTATAAGTGGAATCACACAACACGTAGCCTTTTGTGTTCTGGCTTCTTTCACTTGCAATGTCTTCCAAGTTCATCCATATTGTACTATATATGAGTACTTCATTCTTTTTAATGACCAAAGAATATTCCATTGTACAGCTAGATCACCACGCTCGGTCCTCACAGCCTCTCCTGTCCCCACCTGCAACAAACTCAGCACAGCAACCACACAGATTCTGAAAAGTTCCCAGTGATTCCATTTATTTCCTCTCTCAAATAGAGGATTGTCTCCTTTAATTAATCCATAAACCCTTCACAGTTAGAACTGAAAAACAAATTCATATTTATATCCTTATTTCAATAAGGCAGTAAGAAGTTGCAGCTCAGTGCAACATGAAGTAAAGGCAGGGATGGGAACAGCACAGCCTCTGCTGGAACAGGAGAACGGATGAGGGAAGAGACACGGGTCAGTGTGGGGAGGGGGTTTGGTGGGCAGCAGGCAGGCCGGTCACCCCACCTCCTCACACTATGCTGAGAGGAACGCAGACACATTCAGACGCCCTTTGCAGAAAGAGAAATCAGAGGGTCTTCAAGTCACAGAGTGGGAGCATGAACAAATCTTGCATCACTCGTTCCCCCACAAGGCAGCTGTCTCATGCTACAGAAAAAAATAATCACGAACAAATTCAGGTTAGTCGCTGTATGTGGTGAAATTCTCAACACTCCTCCACATGCTCAAAATGTCCCAAAGAATGCACATTACCCAGGCCTGTCCCCTCTTCCCCAGCCCCTCGCCACTTTAGGCCACCCAGGGTCTCACCTTTAGAAGCCGTGAGAGACACATCAGAGCCCTGGGCACTGTCACTGTCTGGGGTAGAACAAAACAGGATGTGGTCAGAGCTCATAGGAGATGTGGCTAAAGGAGGAATTATGGGGGTGAGTGAGCTTTCCCCATGGGTTCCCATCTACACCATCCCAAGGGTCTCAGGGATCATCCCACCACCACCACCATACTCACTTGCAGCCTGAACGTAGATTCCTCCTTTTCCACCTGTGCGAAGAAAAGATCTTGTGAGAAGTTGGGGAGGAAGGGGGGCCATGAGGTCTTAAAATAACCCCCTAGTCCTGGAAAACCCAGGGAAGTTTCCAGAACTATGACTTCAGACCCAGGGAATGATCAGGAAATCTTAGGAAAGTACATATGTGGGGACTGGACCAACCACCCTCCTAGAGGTCTGTCCTGAGCAGGGACCTTCCCTTTTATTCTGTGTCACCTAGGAGTCAGGTCCCCATCACCAGAATCATTGAGGTGATAAATCTGTCCTTCATTTCTACATGTGCATTTATACAGAGTGTTAGCAGATGGGGCCCCAGGTGGGAAATGCATGTGTGGATGGTACTTCCCATTAATGAGGCAGGACACATTCTAACTGGGGCTTGAAACCCCACAGTGGGAAAAAAGAAAAACTCGGACCCCACCCCTTCCCTACCTGAGCGCTTCCTCCTCCACATCACAGCTCCGACCACAGCTCCAGTGACCACAACTCCAAGGAGGACCAGGGCAGCAAGGACAACCACAATGGGGATGGTGGCTGGAGGTGGTCGCTCTGGGAAGGGAAGAGACGGTGAGGACCCCGACCCTGCTGAAGTCCTCCAGGGGCTCCTGCTTCCCCTGAGAAGAGGCTCTGTGCCCACGGCCCCCTCCTTACCCCATCTCAGGGTGAGGGGCTGGGGCAGCCCCTCGTGCTGCACGTGGCACGTGTATCTCTGCTCCTCTCCAGAAGGCACCGCCACTGCCGCCCACTTCTGGAAGGTCCCGTCCCCTGCAGGCCTGGTCTCCACGAGCTCCATGTCCTGGGTCTGGTCCTCCCCGTCACGCTGCCAGGTCAGGGTGATCTCCGCAGGGTAGAAGCCCAGGGCCCAGCACCTCAGGGTGACCTCACCATCAGAGATGGGGTGGTGGGTCACGTGTGTCTTTGGGGGATCTGAGAAGGGTCGGAAAATTCAGGAACTTTGAATCCATCTTGGGTTACTCCACCAGTGCTCTGTGACCATCCTGAGAATGGACAGGACAAATGGGGTGGGGGAAGGAAGCACAAAACCCAGACACCAGACTGTACACAGGCATCTGGAATGATCTCCTATTCTGTAGAAAGGTCTTTACTCAAAGTGAAACTGCCTAGGGTGTGAGGCAAATCTCTGATGGAGAGATAAAGGATTTCTGGTTCAGACCTAGGGAGAGGTCAAGAGACTCAAAAAAGCTGGGGTCAGACCTCAAACACATTGGGTGTGGGACAGAGAACAGGACCTGAGAAAGAACGTCCCTAGGATTCATTGAGCAGCTGTCACAGTCAAAAACCACTGATCCAAGATTATCTCCCTCTCCATCCTGACAGAGACTGGGCTCCTTAATTGTACAGAGAGAGGTGAGCCTTCTGGGTGAGTCATTCTCTGGTACCCAATCTGAACACTCAGCTGGAGTCCTCCATTTATCCATGCATGGGATGGGCGGTATTCTGGCTAGGACCCCATTTTTCTCCGCTACTAGATGGACACCAGCCTCGGGGCTATGCTCAGACCGGAAGACATGGGAGGCCCCGCGGCCCCTCGTACCTGCGCGCTGCAGCGTCTCCTTGCCGATTTCCAGGTATCTGAGGAGCCACTCCACGCACTCCCCCTCCAGGTAGGCCCTTTCATGCTCCGCCCATCGGGCCTCCTCCCACTTGCGCCGGGTGATCTGAGCCGCCGCGTCGGCCGCGGTCCAGGAGCGCAGGTCCTCGTTCAGCGCGATGTAATCGGCGCCGTCGTAGGCGAACTGATGGTACCCGCGGAGGAGGCGCCCGTCCGGCCCCACGTCACATCCGCAAAGCCACTGGTACGTGTGAGACCCTGTCCACGCCCCTGCAGTCAGCCACACTAGCTCGCCCCGCCCCTCGAGAGCCCTACGGGCTGTGGCTGTGGTAGGCCAAAGCCTTTTCTGTGTAAACCGAAAACAAAACCAGGAAGAATCCCCGAGGGCTCTTCCCGGATAGGGGTGGGGGTGGGGTGGGGTGGGGGAAGGGCTGTTGGCGGACCTCGGGGTGACGCTCAGACCGGAGAGTCGGGGCTGTCCTGGGGAATAGGAGTCGTGACCGGGCCCCTGGCCCTCATCGCTCACCGGCCTCGCTCTGGTTGTAGTAGCTGCGCAGGATGTTCAGGCTCCCTCGGGCAGACCGTGCGGTGTCACTGTAGATCTGCGTGTTCCTGTCCCGATACCCCGGTTCCCCTTGCTCCACCTGCTTCATCCACGGCGCTTGTGTCTCCACGCGCGGACTCACAGCGTCGCTGTCGAACCGCTCGAACTGCGTGCTGTCCACGTAGCTGACGACCACAAAGCGAGGCTCCTCACTGTTGGGTCGGGACATGGCCGTGTAGAAATATCTCAAGGAGTGGAAACCTGGAGGCGGAGAGGAGCTGAGACCCTGGCGACCCTTTTTCCTGCGCGAGTCTCGGGTCCGAGTTTGATGGGCCCGGAAGGGACGAGGGGCGAGAGAGGACTTCAGAGTCTGAAAGTCGGCGGTAATTGAGAGGGGGCGGAAATAAGGACCCAGCGGGGTCGAGGCAGCGGGGAGAGGGGGGAGGGGGTGGGCCGGTGGGGACGCGCCTTCCCCGGGGGTCCTACGCCGCTGCCGAGTGGTCCCCTCGCACCGCCTGGCGGAGGGCGTTTCCCTCCTGACCCCGCACTCACCTGCCCAGGTCTCGGTCATGGCCAGGGACCCCGAGAGCAGCAGGAAGAGGGTTCGGGGTCCCATGACCGGCATCCTTGGAGTCTGGAGAGAACCTGCGTCCTGGCGGGGCCGTGGAGACCATATAAATGGTCGGATTTATCAACGGGCGGCGACACTGATTGGCTTCTCTAGAAACCGGACGCGCAATGCGAGTGAGAACTGGGGCCGCGTCATGAGTATCCAGACAGAAGGACCCGACACAGGTTGTGAGAGGGAGAAGTGAAACCCCAGGGAAGTGGTGACTCCCCAACGCTGAGCTTCCCCGCCCCAGACACCGCCTTGGAGGCTGAGACTCTGAGAGCCACGCCCTGGGGGCCTGAGACTTTGCCCTGACCGCTCCCCCTTCACCGACAGCTCTTTAGCACACCCTCTTCCTGAGTGTTGGCCCAGGGACTGTGTGAGGAAAGCAGGAAGCAATATCCTGGTTAGGCTCATCCACTTTTCCTCCTTTTCTCTTCCCGAATCCCTCTCCCAGAAATGGACTCTTTGCCTCCCATCTCTTACCTCTCCCCTGGGCACTTGAGTAAGAAGAAGAGTCACTCCCCGAGAACTTGATTCCAGAGACTGAGCATGCCCTGGGAATGGAGGTAGAAGGACAGGTATTTTCTCTTTAAAAGTGGAGGAGTTATGCCTGAAAACACCAGAGATTCTCATAGAAACCAGGTCCCTTTTTGTTTATTAACTACAGTGGGTAACGGAGTCTTGAAGACCTCCAATCATTCGGAATCTAATCTGTAAAAGAAGTGATTTGTGGTCCCTTTGTATAGAAATGTGTCTAAGCAGAACTGATTGCAGACTCACAAAGCTCCTACATTCTACTTCCACAAACAATATCTGTGACTCCAGTGTTGTTATTGTGTAAAATGATCTTCTATAGCCCTGAGTTTGTCTGTGTTCTGGATATATCTGTACATGGAAGCACAATTTGTTACTGCATATTTGAACTAGAACAAAAATGTTTAACTTCCACAGCTGAAACTCTCTTTTTAAACGATGTTTATTAGGCCATTGCTAGCAAAAAAGACCTGGTCCTGGGACGTGAAGTCTGAACCACCACACTAGTAGCATGGCTAAGTGAAAAGTCAACATGTCTTCTGTCCTGGAGTTGTTGAGCATTTTTATACATCAAGTAAGGGGGAAAGAGAGATGTAAGCCATTCTGAAAGAACTGACAAAGGGGGTGGTAGAAGGTGGTTAGGGCCAGCGCGGAGTTAGGTGCAGAGTGTGTAAGAAGGAAATGTCTGCTCCTTTGACTTGATAGACAAAGTCTGGAAAGTTCCTGTGTAAACAAGGAGTGGAGGCTCCTGGGGTCCAATGGCACCTGGCAAGCCTCAGTTTGGGATAATTTAAGAAATAGCCACCTGGAAATTAATTGGGAGTTCCAACCTACATACATGAGTATGAGCAGTCTTCTGTTAGCTGGCACACCGCTAATAACAAGCTAATGGTTCTGTTTCTTTCTCTTACTCTCCAGCCACTGTAATTTAATTTAGAACCTGTCAGAGTTTTATCTTTTCAAGTGTATGGAATGTCAACAAAAACTCAAGGAGCTCTTTCTGTGAAACCAAAGAGAGTTTTATTTATATATGGTTGGCAAACTAGGGAGACAGCACCTTTCAGTCTGAAGGTGTGTTCTTCTACAGAAGAATTAGGGCAGAGCTTTTAAAGGCAAAAACTGCAAGAAACTGATCTTTAAGGGGATCAGTTAGTAAGGAAAACAAAGCTATAAGTATATATAATATATTTTCCGATTGGTTAGGGCAACGGGGCTTTCTAGTCTAGCTAGTTTAGGATCAGTAGTTGGGGTCACTAGATATGGTCAGTAGTTGATATCATGAGACATGGTCAGTAGGGAGTGTTGCATAGACCACCACCTCAGTTTTCTTTAGAGATTGCAAAACAAAATTGTAAATCAAATTTTGTGGTTAAACAGACAATACAGGAAGTACAGATCATCATGTAGGCAGAGTCAGTTCAAACTGCAAAGCTGCCCAATCACACAAGCAGAATCAGAGACAAATTGTGAAAAAGTTCAAATATATGACAACAAAGTTATAAAGTTATGATTTTTAAGTCTACAAAACTTTAATCACCTCAAATCTGCAAATACTCAATGTAGTCCAAATGTCCTTAATCAATACTCCTCCATTGCCTGTTTTTATGAATAGACACCTAGAGGCGTGTGCATATTTGATTGGGGCACTTGATATTTATTTATCCTGATTGATGTAAGGAGGCAACTGGTTTTTAGGTGGCCCCACAGAAAGTGGGAAATACTAGATGCAGAGAATACCCTGCTAAACCTACTAGATATTTATGAAGAATCTGTATAACAACAGACTTAAATCAGAGAATTGCACTTTTTTAAAAGTCTTTATCTCACTTTTTTCCCTCACCTCCTGCTTCTCCAACCTTCCCTCGGTCTCTCTCACCCCTCAAGCCACCTTCTCCCTTTAGTTTCCACCAGCCCCTCACTCCCGATTCTGGCATAAGCACCACCCCCCTCACCTGTTACCCGTGGACATATTCTCCCCACAGGGGTCAGTGATCATGCTAATGTGAGTCAGACTGTGACATTTCTTCACTTAAAAAACTCTAATGTCTCTCGTCTCACTTTTGCAAAGCCTCTAGAATATAAGACACATGAGCAAAGGGGCTTTCAGCTGTTTTGGTGAAAGCTATATCCCTAGCATTTAAAGCTGTTCCTGGAACATAGCAGACATTGAATTAATCGTTGAATGAATGAATAAAATATTACTCTATTAGAATTTAATTGCATCGCAAACATCAATAAAGGTTTTATTCATGCAACTAGTGTGCATAGCAGTTCATAAAATTCATTCCAGTGGAGAAAAATGCTATGTGCTTATGTGTTGCACAGTTGAGCCTATGTGTTAGTTTTCTATTACTGCATAAAATTACCATGAACTTTGTGCCTTAAGGCAACACACATTTATTTGCTCATAATTTCTTAGTCAGAAATCAAGGCATGGTGTGGATGGGTTCTCTGTTCAGGGTTTAACAAAGCTGTATCCACATCTTGAGCTGGGATCCTCTACCAAACTCAAACAGAGCGGTCGGCAGGATTCTGTTTCTTACAGGTATAATGTGCCTGAGGCCCCCGTTTCCTTGCCAACTAAGTAAGGGGACTGGGTGCTGGTCCAAACTCCTAGTGTCCATGAGCATATTTTGCTATGTTACCCCTCCATTTTCAAAGCCAACAATGAAGAACTTCCTTCACATTGAATCCCTCTCTTTGCTTAGGAAGAACCCAGTCTTTTTAAATACTCACTCAATTAGAACAGTCCCACCCAAGATAAACCCCTGTCTTAAGGTCAACTGATTTGAGGCCACACACCTACAAAATCCCTTCCCTCCCTGCATTAGTGTTTGATTGAATAACTAGGGGAGGGTGAATAACTAGGATAGTCATTACAGACCATCATAGAATCTGCCTAGCACAGCCTGGTTCTTCCCTTTGTGTTTAATTGGGTTACAGTTGGAAATTGGAGTTTAAGTAAATAGATTGTTCGAATAGTAATAAAATACATCCTATTAGCCATGAAATTTTTTCTTAAATCTTAAAAGCAAATGCCATTTTAAAATCTTATAGTTAATTTAGAGCTAATGAAAATTAAAGTGCAATAATTCATTTTCCTCTTTAGACACTGTATTAGTTATGTACTTCTGTATAACAAATTACTTGAAACTTAGCTGCTTTTCAAACTATTAATTACTTCTTTTTCTACTTTTATTCCATATCCTTGTCATTATACTTTTAACATATACCCCCAGGTAATGCTTTCTCTTAGCATAACCACATAGTATTATTTTAATGTTTTAAATATCTGATAATAAGAATAAAGGAAGGAAGGAAGGAAGGAAGGAAGGAAGGAAGGAAGGAAGGAAGGAAGGAAGGAAGGAAAGGAAGGAATGAAGGGAAGGAGGGAGGGAGAAGTAAATAAGACAAAAGAAAATAAGAATAAAAGAGAGGAATTGAAAATTAATATAGATAACATTTCAAGGTTCAAGGAAATGAAAGAGATGTAGACAATACCTACAGAATAATAGAAACTTAAAAGAGCTTTCTTAGTTACCTATGGCTGTATATAAAACTACTCTAAAACTTAGTGACTTAAAATAACAAACATCTTTTAATTCAAAGAGATAATACAAAGACAAGTAAGATGGAGTAGATGCTGGTGGGAGAAGTTAGATAAAAAGAACGATTTTACAAGATAGAATAAGTAGTATGTCATTGGTATACTGATGCAAATGATTTTGTTAGGCTGAGTGCTCCAAGAAGCAGATACCAAGATGGGATTAAATTCAGCAGTATTTTATTAAGGGAAACACTTGTCAGAGAATATGGAGAAGGAGCCAGAAAAGATGGTAGAGCCAGCAGTCCAAGATGCAAGTCTGACCTCAAGTGATGGGCAGAAGAAAAGGTTTATTGTGCTATCCTAGACTCCCTCTGGCCTTGGACAATTTCACAAGCAATCCAAGTGAAATTGTCCAAGGCCAGAGGGGATCCTCAAACCACAACTGGCCATCAGAGGACCCCCATATGTCCCAGGAATGGCCTGCCTTAATATCCCTGCTATGACTAGTTACTGTCTGGAAATAGCCCATGGGAAGCATGGCCTTTGCACAAATAGCACCATGACTTTCAGAGCACAGGGCCCTTGTGGCTTACCTGAGAGTGTGACCCAAACCTTCCTACATGAGGGGACTGGGTCCCTGAAAATCAAACCCTTTTGTTATGGACTGAAATAACAAAATCTTCGGTTAATATCCTAATGCCTGATGTGACTGTAATTGGAGATAGGGCCCTTAAAGAGGTACTTAGGCTAAATAAGGTCATAAGGATGGGGCCACAATCTGATATAAGAGGAGCAAGAGACACCAGGGATTGCACTTGTAGTCTCTTCCTCTCCCCTCCTCTACCTCTCCTTCTCCCTCTCCCTAGCTCTTTCTGGATTCCCCTGTGCTCACAGAGGAAAGGCCATGAAAAGTTCTACAAGCCAAGAAGAGAGGCCTCACCAGGCAGTAACCCTGCTGGCCCCTTGATCTTGGACCTGCAGCTTCCAGAACTGTAAGAAAATATATATTTCCCTTGTTTAAGTTACCCAGCTTGTGGTATTTTGTTATAACAGCTCAAGCAGCCTTTCTCGGGCTGGGTTGATGCATAAATCCTTCAAATTATAGGGAGCAAGGGAGAACCAAGAGGTGTCTAGTCTATCACCTGTGTCCTGTCCCCCTTGTGTGACAGCAGCCCTGCCCCCTCCAATGGAGTAGGATAAATTACTCCTGCATCAAGAAGAGGGGAACTCCTCTCCTACTGGTCTCTGGACACATGGAGTCCAAACTTCCCTGATGGCAACCCTAATGTACAGAGAAGTAGTTCAATGAGATCCTCGTGTCATCCCCATGTAGGACTTCCAAACCTGAAGATCCTAGAGATGTGGATAAAGGAAGTATAACTCTGGGTAACTCTGAAAGATGATAAGTGGGGCCACACCTGCTTCCACACCTCAATCCTGGACCCACATACTCTTCCTATTGAGAATTTGGCACCACAGAGATGTCTGTAATTCAATAAATATACTGCATCCTGGAAGATGTAACCCTGTCCTTTCAGGGCATTTTCTAAAAGCTAGTATTTAGATTGTGCCTTCAGAAGACCTGTCCAGCATTCTGTGTGGCAGGCAGCCCCTGGATGGTGCATGCTGATATGATCAGTGGATCCCATTGGAGGTCAAGAAGGTCAAGGAGGTCATCACCCAGCCAAGGAGGTCATGGGTCTTCTGACTGGATATTGTACTAAGAGCATTCCAAGACTGTGGATTAGGTATTTCAGTAGTCCCCAGATCATAGGGCTGGCTGATGTTCTGAGGACAGGACAGGAAAACCCACACATGAGATTGGTATCTATCCCTAGGAGGATGAACCTCTGACTCACCCAGGATGGAAAAGCACATTTTTGTAAACAGGAAGAGTGATGGTTAGGATGTGGGATTGAAAAGTTGTCCCATGTGATAGACATATCTAAGGTAACCTATCCTAATGAACAAAGCCCTGCCCATCCTGGAGGCAGGACAAAATAAGGTTCCCTCCCTCCCCCCACACACAGATCCAATAGAGTCCTTTTGAGGGATCTATTTTCGCTGAATTTCAAGGAATGTTGCCTCCCTTTAGGATAGTTCCTTGAGTGGCAAGTTTTGCTGCAGGCAAAGGAGAAAGGAGAGGATGAAAGTGGTCATGGCTAGAAAAGTTCCTGTAGAATACAGTTCCCTGTTCAGGGTTGCAAAGGAGATCAGGTTGATTTTCTCATTGAATACAGAGATAATCAGAGTTAGCAATCTCAAGTAGCTGGCAGGAAAAAGTGTGAACAGTGGGACAGCTTCTACAAAAGTCAGTCTTAAGAGATAAGTTTAAAAAAAGGAACTGGTGGCATTGCCTTTGAGAAAAGGATATTATAGGTGACTCCCGGAGCCCGGCTGTTTGGGGAAGGACTTCTTGATGACAGGTTACTGAGACTTTGGGAGCAAATTGGGAATGTCCATGCACATTGTGAGGAGGAAAGTTCTCCAAGAAAAGTGCCCGAAGAATAATTACTGAGAATATGAAGAAGAAAAGAGACTCATCTCTGTTACTGAGGAAAGAAAATGTGGCTTCAGAGGGGGAGGAGACTGAATTAGCAAGAGGTTTGAGGTCATTGTCATAGAAATTAAAATATCTTTGAAGATTTAGGTGAGTTTTAACTCCTCCAGCCAGAGTTGAAGAAGAGGAGGCAGATAAAGATATTGGAAGGGTGGCCCATCAATAGTCAGGGGGTAACCCACCCCAGCTCTGAGTAGAAAGGCAGAGCCAGCAGGGCTAAGAAAACTTAAGGGGAGATAGTTTGTTTGGCGAATTGATAAGGAGTAGGTGGAATAGGAAGAGCCATGGTAAGAATTTTTAAAAATGAAGAGAAAGTCAACAAGTGGCAGTAGTCCACTGTCAAGGTAAGTGGAGAGCCTTTAAGAGGTTATTAATTTAAGAGGCATACTTAATGGGGCTATCTCGAGAGGTAAGATAAGCTCGTTCTCTCCAAATAGTTCTGGACAAGCATGCAGAACTAAGAGAGCATATTTGGAATCTGTGTAGATGGTTACTCTTCTTCCTTTTGCTAAAGTTCTAGTAAGGGCAATTAATTCTGCCAGCTGAGCAGAGATTTTGTCAGGTTGTGCCTCCAGAATGCCATAGAGTGTTACAACCAAATACCCTGCCCTCCTCGTATGATCTGCCTTGAAGCTATTCCTATCTGTGAACCAGATGTCATAGGATTCTCTAAAAGTTGATTTATTAAGTTGGCCCTGGGACTATAGGAAAGGGAGAGAGCTTTGTGATAGGAATGAAAAGGAGTATCCTCATCAGGTGATGGCAATGAGGTTGCTGTATTTAAAGTCCCACAAGTAAATATAGTTATATCAGGTTTTCCAGAAGTAAAGCTTGATATCTCAGGAGTCTACTATGAGACAACCAAAGGTGACTCTTGTCTTATAGTGGACTTGTGACTTGATGGTTTGTATAAACTTGGATGGGAGCTCCTAGAATGAATTTAAGATCCTCTTCAAGGAGAAGAGAAAGAGCTCCTAGAATTCTTAGGCACTCAGGCCACCCTCAAATGGTGGGGTCTAATCACTTTGACAAGTAGCCTATAGGTTGATGAGTGGGACCTAACTGTTGGGTAAGAACCCTAAGAGCAATGCCGTACCGTTCATGGATACAAAGTTGAAAAGGCTTAAATGGATTGGGGAACCCTAGAGAGGCTCTGGTAAGTAAATCCTTAAGTTTCCAAATGGCCTCTTGCTGAGGCCATCCCCATTTGAGGGAAACCGAGTCATCTCTTCCCTTTAAGCTATCATATAGAGGTTGGGCCATCAGCCCGTAATTAGGAATCCAAAGCCTGCAGTGCCCAGTGAGTCCTAAAAGTGCTCTTACTTGTTTTAGAGTGGTGGGGTCCAGTAATTGTATAATTCCTTGAACTCTTTCAGGGGACAGATTCCAGGTACCAGGGCCAATATGACCCATATTAGGTGATCTACTATTAGACTAATTGGGCCTTGGATTTAGACACCCTATAACCTCGGGTGGCTAAGAAATTCAGTCTGAATGATAGGTTCTATAGCCTTGTCTTGATTAGGAGAACAGAGAGGGAGATCATCCACATACTGTAAAATGGATCCCCCTTCAAGTTGTAAATCTTGTAAATCATGAGCTAAGGCTTAATCAAAAAGGTGGGGACTGTCCTGGAATCCCTGAGGAAGTACTATCCAAGTCAATTGCTGGTGGACTCCGTAAGGCAAATAGAAATTGTGATGTGGAGGGATGGAAAAGAATGTATCCTTTAAGTCTAAAGTAATAAACTAGTTAGTCTCTGGAGGTATGTTTCCCGGTAGGATATATGGGTTAGGGAGTACTAGGTATATGGGTATCAGTGCCTCGTTGATTATTTGCAAGTCCTGTACAAGACAGTAAGTTCTGTCCAAAATGAGGTGTTACGGGGAGAATTAGTAGGGACCGAAAGTCCATGTTGTAAGAACTTAGATATAGGTTGTTTAGCTTCAGGCCTTAATGAGAACTGTTTCTGATTAGGAAAATGAGAAGGGTCTTTTAAGTTGATTACACCAGAATGGCTGTTTTAGCCCATCAGGGAATGCCTTGATTCCAGACTACAGGATTGACCTAAGTCTCCCAAGTTTCTGAATTAGGGATATCCTTGGGTTCCTCTGATAATAAAAGCATTTGTAAGGGAGAGGAAATAAGAGTACCTCCTAGAATAATCTTGGTTCCTAATCTCTGTAAGATATCCTGGCCTAGAAGAGGGCTTGGGCATTCAGGCAAAATGAGAAAAGCATGTGTAAATGAATACCCGTGCCATAGGCAACATAAAGGCAGAGTAAAATATCTAGACATTGGCTTATCAGTGACCTCCAATACAGTGCAGGTTCAAGAGGAGAGAAGTCCTGAGAAGGGATTTAGAACAGGGTAGGTGGCCCCCCTTGTATCCAAAAGGAAAGTAATAGACCTACCTGTCACGTCCAGGTGTACCCTCAGCTCTAGTCCAGTGATGGAGAATTCTTGTAATGAGGTTGACAGGAGGGGGCCTCTTCGGTCCTGTGCAACTATTTAATAGCCAGTGGCTGGCTCTGACCCAGAAGTCCTTCAACCCTTGGGGCAGAGGGCAGCCCAATGACCCAACTGATAACATTTATAGCAAGCAGATCTGGGAGGCTTGTCCTTGTTGGGACAACTTTTGGCCCAGTGGCCAGGTTGTCAGCAGATGTTGCACTTCGATGAGTTCTCTGTTGGGAGCTGGGCCACTCATGGACATGGATTGAAATTGGCCGTGAAGGGCCACTAACATTTGGTCATGCCTAAAATCTTTCCTGTGTTCCTTCTCATGAGCTCTGGCCTCTAACACCTGGTCATGTTTATAAAAAACATTAGTGGCAGTGCTCAACATCTCTACCAAAGTTGTTCCAGGCTCTTGAATGATTTCTTGGAGTTTCCACCTAATATCTAGAGCAAAGTGGGTTAGAAATTTGTCTTTCATAATGACTTGGCCTTCATAAGAACTTATGTCTAAGTTAGCATGCTTAATGAGGGCCTCTCACAGCCTCTCTAGAAAGGCTGTAGTGTTTTCCTCTGGGCCTTGGGTAATTGCTGTTACTTTCATATAGCTAATGAGTTTTTGCCATCCTGCCTTAAGCTCAGCCTTGAGATATATAACAAAATATTCTCTTTCCCATATTGCAGAAGAGTTATAGTCCCACCCAGGATCTATGGGAGGTACAACTATTTCCTCTATGGGGTACTTGGGATCAGAGAGATGGAGGCTATTGGCACATCTCCTGGCCTCCCACAAAACTCTCTTCTGTTCAGTATCCGCTAAGAACTGTCCCAGAATAATCATGGTATCCTTCCAGGTTAAGTCATAAACAAGTGCAATGTGTTGAAAGGTATCAGGGTCGTCAGAATAGCTTCCTAAGTCTGCCTCCATCCTGCTTAAGTTCTATGAGTGAAAAGGGTTTGTAGACAAGCTGTGGTCCAAATTCTCTTCCATGAGTTTCCACCAGAGGGCAAATTTTTTGAGGAGACATAGAGGAAGCCTCAGATGGTGGAGATTCCGCCGGGTATGGGGGATGTTTGTGATAAATAGAGGGAGCAGTAGTAGTAGTAGTAGTGGGAGGAAGGAGAGTTGACTATTTGACTGTTCGGCTGAAGTGAATTCAGAAGAGGAAGTCTTGCTAGTATTAAGCAAAGCTACTGTGGCTAGTTTGCATTTCTGTAAAAGGGGATTATTTTTTCAAAGTAAAAAAGAAGACTTGAACATAAGGTACCTCTGCCCATTTACCCTGGTATTTGCACCGAAAAAAAGATCTAATTGGAGTATGGTGTTATTGTCAAGGCTCCTGTTAACAGGCCCGGCTCCCCACGGGGAATTTATATAGTGGCCACGAGGTGTTGCAAAAGGAAATAAGCCTCTGTTTCTTCCGAGTCAGGGGCCGAACTGTGTCCCATGAGTTAAATTGCAGCCAAGAGGACTCTGTAAAGAATATAAAACTGTTAAGTAATGATTTTCCACAAACACCTCCACTAGCCACCAGGTGGCAGAAGCAATGGCAGGGCACAGCTTGGGCCCCTAGCCGCTTGTGTTTTAAAAGTGCCCTTTTTTTCCTCTAGGTGCCTCAGTCTGAGGTAGCAATGGCTGCGTTACATTTCAGGCAATCTACAAGACCTAGAAAGTTACTGAGAGTTAGAAAAACCTCATACGGCCTTTAATTGCAAGCGATAAGTGAAATTAAGCAATTGACATTTTTAAATTGGTAACCTTAGGTGATAATACAAAAGAAATAAAAAATGAGTCCACATAATAGAGTGGGAAAACTTAGAGTAAAAAAAAAAGTGGCTTTAAAAAAGCGGTAGCTTCTGGGGAGTGGGGGCGGTGAGAAATGACATGGAACAGGTGCCTGAAGACAAAGGAGATGGGGCAAATGCACCTGGAGAAGACGAAGCGGTGCAGCTTCCACGCAAGGAGTAGCCTTTCTGAGGCCTCAAAATTTCGGGCAGACATGGGGGCTTTCCTAACAAGAGAGAGGATCCTTCGGTCCTAACATGGATGGGAATATCCCTCTCAGAAGGTTCTCGAAAATCCCCACCCTCCACCCCCAACGAGAGAGTGAGATTTAGGACTACAAGTGAGGAGACAAAGGAAATCAATTGAAATGGCAGAGGGAGAATCCAATTAAAGCTGAGTTTGAGTCTAGAAAGCATCGGCGCGCCTTCTCTGAAGGGTATGCCGGCACCTGCATCACTAACGCCAGGAGCCACCATGTTTTCTTAGCCGGCGCTTTGCCAGTTGCATTAGAGAGAGAAGCACTCACGTTCAGAGGAGGAGGCGTGGGGACTGGTTCAGAGATGAGACATGGCACGGGAGGTGGAGCCTAAGACAAAGAAGAGAGGAGCGTGGCGCTTGAACTGCTTTCTTTGTTGCCTCGGTTAATTTTAAAATCTTATTTTGCTAAAAGGCAATTTTAGACTCCTGATGACATTAGAAAGCCTCCAAGAACCAATCAAAATAGGCGTTCCATTCAATTTTTACAATTTCAGAGCTATGGTTGTCCAAGTTGGTTTTAATAAAAGTAAGTTTGGGGATTTCCCTCTAATAGCTGTTGATATTCCAAATTATTTTTGGTCATTTCATCCGTTTAGTAAGAAATGTGTATGCAGAGATATTGAGATGAGACATCATTTGTAAAATTCTTAATCTTTTAGCAGGAAATGAAATAAGACGTCTCTTGCAGAGGTAACCTTTTTAGTAAACATAGTTTTCTTCCCTCCTTTCTTAGGGAAAAAGGCCCTCTCCCTCAAATCCTGATAATTGCCCTAAACTGGTAACTCAGATCCTCTGGCTATTAATAAGGGTCATCAGCCCATCGTTAAGCAGAAATGGTGTTAAGCCAGGCAGAGCCCTTAGAGTCTGAGGGGGGAGAGGACTTTAGGCCAAAGGTTTTTTTTCTCTCTCTCTCTTTAAGAAATATATTAACCAAGCTTGTTTACATTTACTCAATAGGCAAATCAATAATAGAAATTAATAGATATATGGTTTAAATAATGTTTTTATCTTGTTTTCCTTGTCTAGGGACTGAGGTGGCACTTCAGCAGGAAACCCAAGACCCCACCCTGAATGAGGCAGAAAAGGAAAGAGCTCCATGAAACCTTTGTAGTCAGGGACCAAGGCCATTCTCAGCAGGAAGCAGATATGGAAGAAGAGACCTCCTGTCCCTCAACATCCATACTAATGATAAGGGAGTTCATAGCTCTTAGAAAAGAGTTAGGCAGGAAAGTTAGTTAGGGGGTTTCGGGTCTGCCTGCAGAGACATTGAGGTCATCTTATCCTAGAAGAGGTCCGCCCTAATCTGCCCACAATTAAGCAAGCCAAAAGGCATTTTTTAACTCACAAAGAAACCAGTAAGCAGAGAATTAAGTACCAGTTTAAGCCAGTCACTCGCACCTGCGAAAGGAAGACCCCCAACAGCCTTCAACTCACCTGAGCCTCATTATACCACATTATAATACGATGCATATGCCCGGAAGGTTATTAATATCATTATAACAGACTGAATTCTGGGAACATGCGCAGAAAGCAAATGATGAATCACTGAATCTTGTCAATCGAGGAAGCCTACTCCTCTAAGAAAAGTAATCACCCACAGCAAAAAGGGATAAAAACCCCAAAGGCTTTGTTACCAGGTCTTTTGAGCCATGCTTCTCTTGCTGGGGTCTGCTTCCACATCTGGAAGTGTACTTTCCCTTCTAATAAAACTTTTCTACTGTATTTCAGTGTCTTGCTCAATTCTTTGTTCAAGACATCAAGAACTTGGACAACGTGCCGAGAGAGGATTCCCACTCTCTGGTAACAATATCACAGTTTTTAAGCATAAAATCAGCCAGGAAACTTGAAAGGAGGGGCACTCTCAAAGTACTTAGACAACTGGATCCCATTTTTCAGAGGTTTTTCTCCAGAGCAAAGGTCAAAACAGCCTGCAGACCAAATATCAGCACAATTCCACTAAGAAGAGTTCAATTTAAAAGTAGTTGAACCAAAGGCTGAGCAGTTCATTCCAGCTGGAACAGTCTGGCCCCAAAAGGAATCAGACCAAAGGCTGAAGAGTGCACAGTTCGAGTGGAATGACCTGCTCCTGAAGGAGTCAGGCTGAGGGCTGAATGGAGTGGTGTCAGTGAAACAGTCTAGTTCCAATAGGAATCAAACTGAAGGCCAGCACAGTTTCTGTAGAAACAGCCGGGTTCCAAGAATTGGGCAGAAGGCTAGCACAGTCCCAAGGGACCAGCCTGATTTCTAAGGAGTTAGGCCAAAGTGCCGACTGAGCACTCGCAGATGAAACAAGGCCTTTAATTTAAAAAGGACAAAACCTCAAATTAGATCCTGAATAGAGCCTGGACAGCCTCAAAACGCGAAGAGAGCAGAAGGTCAGATCCAGAAGAAAGACTTACCCCCAGACTCCAGGGTCAGCGAGGAAGTAGCAAGCTCAAAAGGTAATCACTAGCCTTGGAGCTATAGGGGTCTTCTCTGGATCTCCTGCATGAGCCACCAAACAATGTTGACCTTAAAAATAAAAGTCACTTGTTTTATCATGAAAATGATTTTTTTCAGGAACAGCAAAGAATTGCAATTTGGGACAAGCAAGCTATAGCAAAAGCCATAGGCAAATTCAACAAAGAAGAGGAACATTATTTGACACAGAAAAAAGGAAGAAATTAGAAGATGTTTTAAACAAAAGTTCATTGGAAAAAACCTAGATTTCAAGGCTATGACAGTTTCTCATTGACTGAGTTGCTGTGGTAGGTGATTTCTTGTGAGAGATGCAATGTACATCTTTCCTGTTGGGGCCTATAACTGACGGGTCTTCCTGTAGGTGACCTGGAATGGCACTGTGTGAGAGCTCCCCTTTCTGGCCTCCTGACTTCACTTAGTGAGGTTTCCGTATATTAATTTTTACAATAATTAGTCAATGGAGTCTATAGAGGATAGTCTTCCAGGGCACAGATCATGGTGAGCACAGGGAAAGTGGATGAATGGGAAATTCACAAAAGAAGAAATCTAAATGATAAACAGATATATTAAAGTGTGTTTTACCTCACTAGCTGAGGAAAATACAAGTTGAAACCATAATGACAACATGAATGAACTTTAAGAACATTATGCTATGTGAAAGAACCCAGTCACAAGGGCCACATATTATACGATCCCACTTTTAAGAAATTTTTTCAACAGGCAAATCTATACAGACAGAAAGTACATTAGTGCTTTCCTGTGGCTGGGGGAAAGGTGAGGGGAGAAAAATGAAGAGTAACTGCTAATGAGTATGAGGTTTCTTTTAAGGGCAATAAAAATGTTCAAAAAATGATTGTAGTGGTTGCACAATTCTGCAATATACTAAAAACTATTGGATTGCACACTTTAAATCAGTGAATGGTATGTGAATAATATGTCGATAAAATTGTAATAAAAAACATAATGAGATACTATGACAAATCCAATAGGATCTCTAAATTACAATGACCAACTATGAAGGAGTGATGTCAGGAAAGATGGTGGAGCAGAAAGCATCAGTAATCCATATCTCCTCCTGGACAAAAATTAAACTGGTAGACTCTGTCTGATGTAACTATTCTGAAATGCTGGAGTCTATTGAAGGCTCGCAACCTCCAGGGAAAAGCTGGGGTGATAAATTATAGTTAATTTTAGTCAATTTTTGTCTAGCATCATAGAGGCTACCCACTCTCACCCTCCAAGCCTGTTACAGACAACCAGCATGAGTTCCTAGAGCAGCTTGAACACAGCTTGTGTGAGTTAAGGTGGGCAGTTAGGACTTTGTTCTCTAAACATCAGAGTGAGGTTTCTGATTGCTACTAGCTTGTTTTGATCGAGGAGGTGCAGCAAAGAGGCAGCTGGCCATGTTTGCAGCTCCCACCACCACTATTTCAAGTGCCTTCTCTGGTTGAAGCAATTTCAAGGGTATTTTTAAAAGCTAGGTTCCTCTCCTTTATTTCCCTTTTCCAATTTGGGAGGCAGGCATAAAAGGACTAGAATGGCCAAAAGCAACTGCAAATATAGGGAAATTTAGAAAGTTATTGGAGATGCCCAGGGAAAGGTATAGACTCATAAAAGGTCTGAGAAGTTCTTAAATTTATACCTCAGGATAATTCCTGGCATGGAAACACTCTACACAACAAAACAACCAAAAAACAAAAGCAAAAAACAAAAATCCAGCAAACCCTGGGAAAAGGGAGAATTTGATTTCCAGAGTTATCATGTTATAAGGTTGAAAGGTTCAGCTTTCAAAAAAAAATCACAAGGCATACAAAGAAACAGAGTATGGCCCATTCAAAGGAAAAAATAAATCAATAGAACTATTTCTGAGAAAGAATGAACTGGAAACCTACTACACAAAGACTTTTTTAAAACTGTCTTAAAGATGTTCAAACTGAAGTCAGCATAATGACAGACTAGGAGGTCCTAATGCTCATCTTCATAAAAACAACAAAAACAAAAAATCAAAATGTAAAAATAAAATAAAATATATAGGGTGCAACAACATCTTTTGAAAATAAATAAATAAATAAAATAATAACCAACCAACTACAAATTCATGACAATAGCTCTGGAAAAGCTCAGGACTATAATTTGAAAAATTATAGTAGAATTAAGCATCTAATATCTAAATTATAATTTAGAAAATTATAGTAGAAATCAACAACTACAAATCTATGAAAATAGCTCTGGGGAAGCTCTGGACTATAATATAGAAAACTATCGCAAAAATCCTGTAGAGCACAAAAAACAAAGAACGGTTGCATAGAAAAACATTGGAAGCGTTTTAACTACACCACCTCATTATCCAGTCTGAAGCAGATCAGCACCACAAAAGATCCTCTTGGATTTCACCCCACAGAGAAAAGAACAAGAGGACTCTAGCAATCCTTCTCACATGTGGACATCTGCATCCTTTGCTACCAAGGACTCCCGAAGACTTCACAAATGCTAAACCCAATTGAAGGGGCTGCCTGAAGTTCTTGCCACTTCCTCCCAGGGCTAGAGCTCTTGCTATGGTGAAACCTGCCCTCAGGAACCCAAGTCACTGCTTACTGCTATGCTCCACTCAGGATCAGAACACTATAGCATGTCACCATTAATAGGAACTGGAGATGTAGCTGCACTGTGCTCCACTCCTTGGTACCACAATTAGAGCTTCGGCCACCAATAGTAGGGCCAGGTAACTGCTGTTCTGCACCCCTCCCCCTGAGTCCTGAATCAGATTTTTGACCCACCATCACCTAGGTAGTCTTGCTGCTCTGTGTACCTCCCTATGAATCCAGATTCAAGGCTCTGCCATCTGGTCACCAGGGTTGAGCTGCTGCTGTTCCATATCCTGTCCCTTGGGTCCTAAATAAGTGCTTTGACCTGCCATTGCTGAGGCTGAGCTGGTTTTGCTCTATGCCCCATCCCCTAGGTCCTAAGTCGTGGCTCTGACCCACCATCACTGGGGCCATGATGCTACTGCTTATGTCCTACCCCCTGAGCCTTGTGTCATAGTTTTGACCCACTGTCACCAGGGCTATACTACTGATATGCTGTGCCTCACTTTCTGGAATCTAAGTTGAGCCTTTGACCCACCATAACTGGGACATGTTGCTTTTGGCCATGTCCCCTAGGCCCAGGCCACTGCTGCCCCCTGTCATCCCTAGGCCCCTGCCACTCCCATGTCCCATCCTCTCTCAGGAGCCTGAGTCACTACCTCAAGTCAAAGAACCTGACCCCTGTTCTGTGAGTAATCTACACACACCCAAACTTCAGATACCAGCACCAGAAAACAAGACCCATGCATATGCTGTCTACAAGAGAACCACTTCAGATTAAATGACATTCACAAACTGAAAGTAAAGGGATGGAAAAGACATTTCACAAAAATGGAAATGAAAAAAAAGTCAGGGTAGCAACAATTATATCAGATAAAATAGACTTTAAAACAAAGACCATATATACTAAGAGACAAAAAAGAGCATTACATAATAATAAAGGGATTGATAAATCAAGAGGACTGAACCCTAGGAAACATATATGCACCCAATACAGGAGCACCTACATACATAAAGCAATTATTGACTGCCATAAAAGGAGAGATCAATAGTTATACACTCATAGTAGGAGATTTTAACACTCCATTGACACCAATGGACAGATCTTCCAGGCAAAGAATCAACAAGAAAACAATGCCCTAAAAGAAGACCAAATGAACTTAATAGATATTTTCAGAGCATTTTACCCAAAACAGCAAAATATACATTCTTCTCAAGTGCACATGGAACATTTTCAAGGATAGACCACATGTTAGGACACAAATCAAGTCTCAATAAATTTTAGAAGATTGAAATCATATCAACTGTCTTCTCTGATCATAATGGTATGAAACTAGATATCAACTACAAGCTGGAAAATACACAAACGCATGGAGGCTAACTAACATACTATTAAACAATGAATGGGTTATTAATGAGACCAAGGAAGACATCAAAAGATACCTAGAAACAAAGGAAAATAAAAGCGCAACTATTCAAAATTTATGGAACACAGCGAAAGCAGTCCTAAGAGGGAAGTTCATAGCTATACAGGCCTACCTCAAGAAACAAGAACTTACAATTAAAAGAACTAAGAAAAAGAACAGCAAACAAAGCCCAAAGTGAATAGAAGGAAGAAAATAATAAAGATCAGAGTGGAAATAAATGAAATAGAGTCTAGAAAAATAATACAAAAGATAAATGAAACCAACAGCTAGTTCTTTGAAAGAATAAACAAAATTGACAGACTCTTAGCCAGACTCATCAAGGAAAAAAGAGGACTCAAATAAATAAAATCAGAAACGAAAGAGGAGAAATAACCATGGATTCAACAGAAATACAATGGATCATAAGAAAATACTATGACCAATTATACGCCAACAATTTGGACAATCTGGAAGAAATGGATACATTCCTAGAAACATACAGTCTCCCAAGACTAAGTCAAAAAGAAACAGAAAATTTGAACTGAATGATTACCACCAATGAAATAGAATCAGTAATCAAAAAACTCTCAAAAAACAAAAGTCCTGGACCAGATGGCTTCATAGGTGAATTTTACCAAACATTCAAAGAATTATCACTTATTATTCACAAACTATACCAAAAAAATCAAGAAGGAAGGCTCCCTAACTCCTTTTATGAAACCATCATTACCTTGATTCCAAAACCAGGCAAAGATATCACAAAAAAAAAGAAAACTAGAGGCTGATATCTCTTATGAACATTGATGCAAAAATCCTCAACAAAATATTAGCAAACCGAATTCAGCAATGCATTAAAAATATCATACACCATGATCAAGTTGGATTTATTTCTGGGATACAAGGTTGATTCAATATCCACAAATCAATTAATGTGATATACCACATTAACAAATCGAGATATAAAAACCATATGATCATATCAATAGATGCAGAAAAAGCATTTGACAAAATCCAGCATCTATTTATGATAAAAACTCTCATCTAAGTAGGAATAGAGGGAACATACCTCAACATAATAAAGGCTACATATGGCAAACCTACAGCTAACATCATACTCAATGGGGAAGAGGAGTGGTAAAAGTGTTCCAGTTGTCTTGTTCCTGATCTTAAGGAACAAGACAACTGGAACACTTTTACCACTCCTCTTCAACATTATATTGGAAGTCTTAGCCACAGTAATAAGACAAGAAAGAGAAATAAAAGGCATCCGAATTGGAAATGAAGAAGTAAAACTCTCATTATTTGCCAATGACATGATACTATATAGAGAGAACCCTAAAAATTCCACCAAAAAACTATCAGAACTGATCAATGAATTCAGTAAAGTAGCAGTTTACAAAATAAATATTCAGAAGTCAGTGGCCAAACTTCAATAGCTTCAATGCAATCTCTATCAAAATACCAATGGCATTTTTCAGAGAGCTAGAACAAATAATCCTAAAATTTAAACGGAGCCGTAAAAAACCCTTACTAGCCATGGCAAACTTGAGAAAGAAGAACAAAGTTGGAGGTATCACACTACCTGATATCAAACTAAACGACAAGGCTACAGAAATCAAAACAGCATGATCCTGGCATAAAAGCAGATATGCTGATCAATGGAACAGAATAGAGAGCCCAGAAATAAATCCAAGCCTACACACTCGATATATGACAAAGAAGGTAAGAATATACAATAAATGGTGTTGGGAAAATTGGACATATATATGTAAAAAAAAGAAGCTGGACCATCTTCTTACACCATATACAAGAATAGACTCAAAATGGATTAAAGACTTAAATGTAAGACCTGAAACCATAAAACTTTTAGAAGAAAACATATGCAGTAAATTCTCTGATATTACTAACGGGAATTTCTTTTCAGATATATCTCCTCGGGCAAGGGAAACAATAGAAAAAATAAACAAATGGGACTACATCAAACTAAAATGTTTTTGTGCAGCAAAGGAAACCATCAACAAAACAAAAAGACAACTGACTATTTGGGAGAAAATATTCACTAACGATACATCTGATGAGGGGTTAATATCCAAAATTTATAAAGAACCTGTATAACTCAACGACAACAGCAACAAAAAAAAACAATCCAATTTAAAAATGGGCAGTAGACGTGAACAGATACTCTCCAAAGAGGAAACACAGATGGCTAACAGACATATGAAAAGATGCTCAAGGTCACTAATCATCAGAGAAATGCAAATTAAAACCACAACGAGATATCACCTCACACCTGTCGGAATGGCTTTCATCAATAAATCAAAAAACAGTAAGTGTTGGCAAGGATATGGAGAAAAGGGAACTCTCATACACTGTTGGTGGGATTGCAAATTGGTACAGCCACTATGGAAAACAGTATGGAGGTTTCTCAAAAAATTTAAAAAGGATATACCTTTTAAACTAGCAATTGCACTTCTGGGTATTTATCCAAATAAAATCAAAATAATAATTCATAAAGATCTATGAACCCCAATATTTATGGCAGCAGAATTTACAATAGTCAAGATATGGAAGCAACCTAAATACCTAAATGCCCATCAACAGATTGGATAATGAAATTATGGTCCATATATATATATACAATGGACTATTACTCAG
The DNA here is from genome assembly GCF_014176215.1 of Rousettus aegyptiacus. Classification (NCBI taxonomy): domain Eukaryota; kingdom Metazoa; phylum Chordata; class Mammalia; order Chiroptera; family Pteropodidae; genus Rousettus; species Rousettus aegyptiacus. Next base: position 89,991,901 of record NW_023416284.1, read on the forward strand.
TCGTTAAAAAAAATGAAATCCTACCATTTGCAATGACATAGATGGACCTAGAGATTATTATGCTGAGTGAAATAAGACAGAACAAGATAAATACCATATGATTTCACTTATATGTGGAATCTAAGGAACAAAACCAAACAAACTAATCAAAAATTGACTCACAAATATAGTGGATGATTTGGTGATGGACAGAGGGAAGGGGGTTGGGGAGCTGGGAGAAGGGGGTGAAGGGTTAAAGAAGTACAAATTAGTAGATGATAGTTGGTTACAGGAATTGGAAGCAAGGCAGAAGGAATGCAGTTAGCATTAATATGATGGCTAGGCGGAGGGCCAGGGGAGGGAGGGGGCAATTGGGGGGATCATTTTATAAACTATATAGATGTCTAACCAACGTAGTGTATACTTGAAACTAATTCAAATAAATAAATTTTTTAAAATGGAATTAGAGAATAAAAGAAAGAAAGAAGGAGCATAGCTCATAGGCAGTGGCTGCAGCAGTGGGATGGCCCTTACTGCACGTACTACATGAGGCTATTACTAAACAGATGCAGGCCAAGGAGAGAGTAAAAATGCTGGAAGAGGAAATGAAGTTAGAAAGAGACATGCAAGTTACACAGGCTAATAATGACATTCTGGGATGACAGAACAGACCAGTGAGCAGCTGCAGGACTAGTCTGCCATCTTGTGAGAGTGTGGGGGCAAAAGTTAAGGAGGGCTTCCATACTTGTAGTGATTGCACAGTCAGAATGGAACCCTAGTAAGTAGGACCCCATGGCAGAAAATTAATCAGAATCAGATGAGGAAGTTGAATTGTCCGTCCAAGTGGAGGGTGCCAGTGCATCTCAGACTCACCTGGTTATAGTTTAGAAATTAAAGACTCAACAGAAACACCCAGAAGGGCAAGACCAAAGGAAACTGCCTCCTCCCTTAAAATATCTACATATCTCAACCAGCCCATATACATCTGCAGAGCTGGTAAAACTGGCTTCTAAGTTCTGCCAGAAAGGATAAGAGTCCCTCACGGGGGAAACTGATGTGGACACCATAATACAGTTTGGGCATGAATTGACCCAGATGGCCTCTGTCACCACCCACCCTTCCTTGCACCAACACATACATGGGGCAATCCAATATGCAGAAAATGCATCACTGCTGAATTGGCTAATGGTGGGGTGTGGCACAGCCTGGCCAAACGAAGGGGCCCTGCGGATGGCCCAACCATTTAGGGTGTCTATGCCGAAGCTGCAAATATTCCTCAGGGAGATGGGAATGCCACAAGCTGTTTATATCCAGCTGTTTGGGGGGAACTGATGTGGTACTGTTTCCTGCTGGAATGCAGGACCACATCATCCAAATGGTCCACCACCAGCCTATTATGGAAACTTGTTACCTGTTCTGTCCACTCTGGTGGGGAGAACAATTCAGGCAGCAGCACAGGCTGTTGCTGATTTGGAAGAAATCAAATCGGCTAGACAGAAATGAGGGGTCCTACAGATTCAAAGGAAAGAAATAAGGTCTATTGTAAGCGTGTGAGCAGAGGGTAAAGGCAGCCCAGTAGAAGTGACCAGAAAATAATTGTGGACAGATTTGATAAGGGTTGGGGTAGGCCCTAAAAGAATTGATAAGCAGCCTAATGCAACATTGGTGGCCCTTCGGCAGCAGCTTAAACCAGAACGGTCTGCACCCTGGAGGGGGCCCCAAACGGGAGACCAATCCAACCCTCTGCCCCTTGCTTGGAGGAGCTGTTACAGTACCAGGATCCCCTCGAAGGAGAGCCATCGCCAGAGGACAATCTCTGGGGACTCCTGTTTGACTAGGGGTGTGCCCAAAATTTCCTGGCAATGGGGGGTGAGCAGCGTGCGCCAAGAGACCAGAGGTCTTTTGTGGAGATTGCCATCTACTGGCCCCCGACAATGTTCAATGCACGTTAGCCTTGGTTGATACCATGGTGGAATGCACCCTGATTCACAGTAACCCTGGAAAGTTTCAGGGACCCCTTTCATAACTGACAGATATAGAGGACAGAGTATTCAGGTGAGACAAGTAGTCCTCCCTTTGGCCATTGGAAGACTCCCCCCATGGCCATACAAGTTTTATAACTCCCCGGTGCCTGAATACATCCTGGGGATAGACATGATTTCCCCACTGTGCATGCAGAAAACCATGGGCAAATTCCTGCTGAGGATTCGTATGGTAAAAGCTGTCCTCCAAGGTCATGCCTGCTATCCGCCTGTGGTCCTTCCAGTGCCACGTCGAGTGGTAGCGGTGAAGCAGTACCAGCTACCTGGAGGGCACAAGGAAATAGGAGAAACTGTTCAAGAACTGGCTAAGGTTAAAATAATCTGTCCAGCACACAGTCCCTACCATGTCGTTGTGTGGCCAGTGCAATAACCGGATGACTCCTGGCACATGACTGTGGACTACAGGGAACAAAACAAAGTGGTTCCACCTCTTTTCTCTGCTGTCACTAAGGTCGCCATTATTATAGGCACTCCGAGTGTGGAATTGGGAAGTTACCACTTTGTGCTAGACTTGGCTAATGCATTTTTCTTTATAGACATTCACCCAGAAAGTCAGGATCAATTTGCTTTCACTTGGGAAGGATGACGATGGACCTTCACAGTCTTACTGATGGGCTATCTCCATTGCCCCAGCACTATTGTATTGATGATGTCATATTAACTTCTGATTCTCTTTCAGACTTGCAGCAAACTGCCCCAACATTGGTAACACAAGTGCAGAGGAAAGGATGGGACATCACAAAAACAAGTTGTAAGGTCCTGGCTTGTCTGTCAAATTCTTGGGGGTTGTCTGATTGGGTAAGACAAAAGTGATGCCCGTGGCGGTGACAGATAAGATTCAGGCTTTCCCTCTAACCACCACAGTTAAATAACTGCAGGTGTTTCTAGGTCTCCTGGGATATTGGAGAGTGTTTATCCCACACCTAGCACAGATGATACGCCCCCACCCCAACCCACCCCCCTATCATCTGATTCATAAGGGGGCCTCCTGGGGCTAGCAGGAGGAATAACAGGCAGCCTTCACGGCTGCCAAACAAGCAGTGGAGGCAGTACAAGCACTAGGCATCACTGATCACACATGCCCGTGTGAATTAGATGTACATGTCACCCAGGCAGACATGCCTGGGGGCTCTGGCAATGGCAGGAACAGATGCCTGTCCCAACTGGGTTTCAGTCCTAACTCTGGAAAGGTGCAGAGGTGTGGTATAACCCCATTGAACAACATGTGTATCAAACTGTGTGTCAAGCTCTTTTAGCCACCGAAGCCTTGACCGGGCCCTCTGAAGTAGTGGTGAAGACAACCTATCCCATTGCTGGATGGGTGCATGATGTGGCTGCCAGACCCAAGAGTTCGGTGGCACAGTGTTCTACTCTAGCCAAATGGAGTGCCTACCTGCTGCAACACATAAGCTCTCTACTAGCCATAAACTACAGCAGGTTCTGGGGCCAGTACTCTGCCAAGCTCCAGCCACCACCAGGCCTATTCTAGATATGCCAGTGTCCATTATTCAAGAGGGGGAAACCCACTATTCCAGAAAATACCAGGTACACCCATGGCTCCTGCAAGGGGCAGCCAGCCATATGGCAAGCCATTGCCTACCAGCCGGTGACAGACAGCATATGGATGGATGAAGGAACAACAGCCAATGGGCCGATTTATGTGCTGTGTGGCTTGTAATAGACAACAAGAAAGGCCCTCTGACCATCTGCACTGACAGCTGGGTGGTGTACCATGGGCTGACTTTGTAGTTGGCCTCTGGTGGCAGACCAATAACTAGCAAGTGGCCCAGCAGCCCCTTTGGGGCCAGGATATGTGGCAGGACATATATGGTGTTAGTCAGCACAAGACTATTATATTATATTATGTGAATGGACAGCAACCTTTGCAATGCCCCAATAATGCAGAAGCAGATGAATTGGCCCACATACGATGGTTGGAGGCGGCCCCAGCAAAAAACACAGCAGCCTAACTATACCGGAAGATGAAACATGCAGGCCAACAAAACCTTTAGGAAGTGGTGAAGACATGGGGCCTTTCCCTCCACTATGCTGATGTTGTCAGGGCCTGCCAGATGTCCCATCTGTGCTGAAAGGCAGCCTCGTCAGCTGCCCCAAATGGCTGGAGGCCTCTGGAGGGGAGACACTCCCCTGACTTGGTGGCAAATAGACTACATCAGACCATTACCTATGTCAGAAGGAGCCCAGTATGCCCTTACTTGCATGTACACAACAATGAGAATAATGCAGGCATACCTCTCCAAGATGGCCAACCAACAAGCCACCGTTTGTGGTCTAAAACAGGATGTGCTTTCTATGTACTTCCAGAAGTGATTGAAAGTGACCAAGGAACTCATTTCACTAGACACTAAGTGCAACAATGGGCAGATGACATGGGCTTTGACTGGTGCTTCCATCTGCCCTACAGCCCCATGGGTGTAGGACTTATTGAATGCTGCAACAGCTCTCTGAAGCAATCCCTAAAAACTGATGCCCACCCCTGGGCAGGTTGGTCTACCCACTTAGATGACTCCCTTTGGGTTATGAAATCAAGCTCAACTGGGATCACCTCTTAGTTTCTTCAGGAGGCCCTGAGCCGCTCCAGTACACCTACAGATCCAGACCACAGATTCCACCATACCCCCCAGAGTGGGCCACCACAACAACGTGCTCTTGCCAGCCCCCTAGGACATACCCCGGGGGAAAACAACTCTGCACTGGGCTTGAACAGCAGAAATAGGACCTTGATGGTGTCCTATGGCAGCTCCCTGTGGGGAGGGTCTCAACAAGGACTTAATCTTATGTCCAGAGGTCACCACCTCTTGGCCCTTGTGCCTTATTTGTCATAACCCAGCTGCATACACAATTGTGAAGGGCACATATATTGCCTCCCTTTAGCAATTGTGCACTCCCCCACTATAGGTAGCCTCCCTGGATGCCTGGGGATGAGTACCATACCAAGTGTGGTATGTCCGTCCAGGACAGGCCCCTGTTACTGTTACCCTTTTAACCCAGGACTGGACAGCAGCATGTGTCCTCCTGGATGGGCAGGATCTACCACTTTTAGTACCCCTTAAACACTTGTCATATCATCCTTCGTTTTGCTGCAGGTAACACAATTCTGCAATGGGCCAGTATGATGGCAACTACAAGCAACCACTCAGCATGTTGGGTGTACACCGAATTTGCAACAACGGCGTCAACTGGCTTCCCCTGGTGGATAGATCCAGCCAATGCCTCCACCTGGAACTGGTTTTGCACCTGGGCAGCATGGATGCTACGTTCCACTCTATGCAACAGCATGCATAAGCCCTGGTTCGGAAGTGGACGAACTGCTCCCAACCCTGGTTGAGTTACTCTGTTTGGGATGGTGTGGGATGGCTGATGGCTCTCCAGGTAAAGGTCCACCAGCCTGCTTCTGTACATCAAGAGGCAGATGGGATGGGAAATGCTACACAGCACACCATAGGGTGGTTACCCAAGCCCCTCTGTAAAAACATCAGGACAGATGGGGCAAACAAAAGGCCTCATTTTCCACTGGAGTCATCCCAGTCCCTTGGGGGACACTTTGGGCCAGCAGAATACACAGATGGCCATATCTGCCCTACAACTGGACTGGCCAATGTACGTGGAGACATCCCTATATTCCTGGACAAGTGCACTCTGGCCATCCAGGGACACCCTGTTTGGAAGAATGTGAGGTGGAGAAGCTATGTTGGGATGGAGTGTAGGGTTAATTCAAACATAGCCCCTCCATGGACACAGGAGGCAAAGAGGACTACTGGGTCAGCAGCCCCAAGAAAGACAATAAACAAAGCATCCCCCAAGCTGTGCTTGCCCACAGATACTTCCCATTGCTCCCAGGGGCACTATCTTCCCCTTTGGCCATTCCCATGGACATCATCTCCTCACTCTGCTCAGGACATAGCTGTTTTGGTCCTCCCCAATATTAGCTAGGCAGCATGTCCAACTCTCATCTGTGTGGGAAGACCCTTGTTCCCCAGGATAAGGTAATCTTCCTCCCCTCTGCTCGCAGCATGGAAAACAATGCCTGCTCTTGGCTGGATGCCATTTGCTGCAGCTCCAACCAAACAAGCATTGAAGCATCATGGTATTTTGAGTAATAAATGGCATGTCTCACTCCCGGTGTTTTTTTCGTAATATCCAAGGCCCAGGTGCAGGTTCCTGGCCTGGAGCTCCTGCATTACACCACCTATTACAATGGCCAAAATCCACAACACTGACAATACCAAATGCCAAGAGGATATGGATAACAAAAACTCTCATTCACTGCTGATGGGAGTGCAAAATGGTCTAGCCACTTTGGAGGATGGCTTAGTGGTTTCTTGCAAGACTAACCATACTCTTACCATTTGATCCAGCAATTGTGTTCCTTGCTATTTATCCATAGGAGTTGAAAACTTATATTTACACAAAAACCTGCATGCACATCGTTCACTCTACTACAACCTAGTTTAGCATAAGGACAAGATGGTTATGGCTTGCAGAATTTCTTTTTAGTTTGTAATTTAGGAACTTGAGATTGACATTTACTTCTATTGCTATTCCCTAAGCTTCACTGCACACACATAGCTTTTGTAAGACAGGGTAGCATGTAATATACTGAATGTTGAACTACTCACACTAAGATATTAACAATATATTTTATCAGAAAGTAAATAATTTACTTTAAAAAATAAGGCACATAAAAATTACAAGGACTTCGTCAATCTAACATATGATCTCAAATGGTAGCAGTTAAATTAGGAACCAGTCAGCTGCTTTCAAAACATATTTTTCAAAATTAAATTATTTTTTAAACAGATTTATTGAGCTATTATTAATATACAAAGGACTGCACATATTTAATGTGTACAATATGTACGATGGTGTGTGTGGGGAGGAGGTCAGGTCATGGTGAGCAAGGGGTGGGCCAGTCTCCCCACTTCCTTACGTTATACTAATTGGAACACACATCTTCAGACAGCAATGTAGAAAGAGAAGTCAGGGAATCCTGAAGTTACAAAGTAGGGGCATGAACAAACCTTGTATCACACAGTCCCCCACAAAGAAGCCATCTCACACTGGGAAAGAAAATAATTATGAACAAATTCAGGTCAATTACATAAGCAGTAACATTCTCAACAGTCCACTGCATACTCAAAATGTCCTACTTAAAGAATCCCCATAACTTAATTGTGTCTCCTTTGCCCCAACCACTCCCCACTTCACCTTTAGAAACTGTGAGAGATGCATCACAGTTTCTGGGCACTGTCACTGTCTGGGGTAGAACAAAACAGGATGTGGTCAGAGCTCAGAGGAGACTAAAGGAGGAATTATGGGGGTGAGTGAGCTCCCCTGATGGGCTCCCATCTACACTATCCCAAGGGTCTCAGGGATCATCACCCCCCATACTCATTTGCGGCCTGAACACAGAGCCCTCCTTTTCCACCTGCGGGAAGAAAATATCACATGAGAGGCAAGGAAGGAGGCAGGACCATGAGGTTCTATAGGAACTCTCTAGTATTGGACCCCAGAGAAGTTTCCAGAGCAGCGACTATAGACCCAGGGCAGAAGGTCAGAATCAGGAAACCTGAGGAAAGGGGATATGTGGGAACTGGATCAACCCCTCCTGGAGGTCTGTCCTCACTCGGGATCTTCCATACTGACCTGGTGGGACTCAGGTACTTAACACCAGATTCATCAAGATAAAAAATTTTCCTCTTTTTCACATGTGTTTTTCAAAGGAGTGTTACCCAGACTGGGTAATAAGCACATGTGTGTGGATGGTGCCTCTCAGCATTGAGGAAAAGACTGGAAAATTTCCACTTGGCTTGAAATCCCCCAGTGGGACAAGAAAACTCAGACCTCTTCCCTACCTGAGCATTTCCTTCTGCAGTCACAGTTCGAGTCACTGCAGCTCCAAGGAGAACCAGGATAGCAATAATGCCAATGATGGGGATGGTGGCCAGAGATGGCAGTTCTGGGAAGAGAAGAGGTGAGGGCCCTGACCCTGAGACCTCAGCCCCAACCCTGCTGAAGTCCTCCAGGGGCTCCTGCTTCCCCTGAGAAGAGGCTCTGTGCCCACGGCCCCTCCTTACCCCATCTCAGGGTGAGGGGCTGGGGCAGCCCCTCGTGCTGCACGTGGCACGTGTATCTCTGCTCCTCTCCAGAAGGCACCACCACTGCCGCCCACTTCTGGAAGGTCCCGTCCCCTGCAGGCCTGGTCTCCACGAGCTCCGTGTCCTGGGTCTGGTCCTCCCCGTCACGCTGCCAGGTCAGGGTGATCTCCGCAGGGTAGAAGCCCAGGGCCCAGCACCTCAGAGTGACCTCACGGTCAGAGATGGGGTATAGGTCATGTGTGTTTGGGGGGGATCTGAGAAGGGTGAGGAAACTTAGGCACTTTGCATTACCTTCCAGTGGCCACTGAAGCAGCACTCATGCGGCCATCATGAGAATAAAGAGGACAGTTTCGGGGGCGGGGGGGTGGGGGTGCGTGGCAGAGGAGTGTAAAACTCGATTCCAGCCTGGACTCCAGGACCTAACTAGACTCAGGGTAAAACACCCTAGAGTAGAAGGCTCCATCCAGGTCTACGAGTGGGGCAACAGAGACTTCTGCTCTGGAGGTGGAGTGACTCAAAAAACCTGGAGTTAGATCTCCAATAAAGTTGGGCATGGAGCAGAGAACAAGGCCTGAGAGTGTAAATCACCTGGTGCTGCTCAAGGCTACCGCCAGGGTCTAAAAAAATCTATTAAATTATTTCTGAGAGTTCTCATTCCATCGCCGGAGACTGGATTCCTTAAATGTCCTGAGAGAACGATGGGCCCTTTGAGCATGTCACTCAAGGTACAGGACCTGGAAACCCACCGAAATCTTCATCCTCAGGATCCAATGGAAGGGCGGGGAGAATTCCAGTGTCAATCTCATTTTTCTCTCCTTTTGGTTGGTCCAGCTGGAGGTACAACCCCAGCCTGACAGGAGTCGAAGAGGTGCCCCCGCAGTCCCTGGTACCTGCGCGTTGCAGCATCTCTTTTCCGTTCTCTAGATACCTGCGGAGCTCCTCTCCGTGCTCCCTCTCCAGGTATGTACAGTAGCGCCTGGCTAATCTCGCTGTTTCCCACTTGTACTGGGTTATCTGAGCCACCTGGTCCGCTGCGGTCCAGGAGCGCAGGGACAGGTTCAAGGTGATGTAATCAGCGCCGTCATAGGCGAACAGCTCATAACCGCGGAGGACGCGGGGATCCTACTCCAAGTCCACTGGCAGATGTGAGACCCTGGACCCGCCCCAACTGTCAGCCCCGCCCACGTAGTCTAACTCCGCCAGATTCCGCCTAAATTGAAAACAAATTTCGAGTAAATTCCCGCGGGCTCTTGCTGACCTCCAGATGAATCTCGGACCCAGAAGGTCCGAGAGACTCCAGCTCGACCAGGGGGATGCGGGTCATCACCTGCAACCCGGGCCTGCCTGCATTGCTCACCTTACTCGCTCTGGTCGTAGTAGCCACAGGCCATCTGCAGGTTCGATCGGGAAGTCAGTGCATGGACCTTGGCTATCTCCAAAACTGGCCCCTCCAGTTCCGCCCACGGCGCCCGCGGCTCCACCCTCGGACGCGTGGTGTCGCTGTTGAACCGTAGAAACTGTGTGTCGTCCACGAAGCCGACGGAGATGTAGTGGCCTCCCAGCGACTCGGCCGGGACCAGGCGGAGTGGAAATACCTCAGGGATTGGAGCCTTGGGGGCGAGAAGGATCTGAGACCCAGGCGACCCTTCTCCTGGCATGAGTCCTGGGTCGGAGGTTGTCGGACCAGAAAGGGGGAGGGGGCGATGAGGCTCGAGAGAGGGAACAGGGGTGGCGGGACAGAGAAGCGCCTGAGGGGAGGGGAGGAAACAGGGCCGAGGTGGGGGTCTAGAGTCTGGGCCCGGGACCTAGGAGACGCGCCTGCCTTTGGGATCCCCGGGCCGTACCTTCTCTTCTACCTGCCAAAGGTCGTCCCCTTCCGACCACGCACTCACCCGCCCAGGTCTCGGTCATGGCCAGGGCCCTGGAAAGCAGCAACCATGACAGAGGAAAATAAGTTCTGTTGGTTGGTGAAGCCTTTATAACCTGCAACAGCATTGACGCTGATTGTCATCTCTAGAAACCAATGAGACTAAGATGTAGTGCGGCATCATTTGTGTCCAGAAAGGGTCTGACACAGGATATAAGAGAGGGAAGTGACACTCTGGGGAGAATGGGAAATCTCCAATTTTTGGTTGCCCACCCCAGGCACCGCCTTCGGGGTTGGGACCCTGAAAGCCATGCTCAGGGACCTAAGGGCTTTGCCCTGACACCTCCTCCTACATGCAGAGCTCATTGTCACACTGCCTGAGTCTTGGTGCAGGGCCTGTCTGAGGAAACCAGGGAGAGACCCCTAGGCTGGTCCCCTTTTCCCCTTCTCTTCCTGGATTCTCTACCTGAACTGTACTACTACACCTTAACTTTCCCTCTGGACTCTTCTAGAAGAACACGCATTCTCAGGTAATATGATGCCAATATGAAGCTGCCATTGGAAAAGTTGGTGAAGAAACAATAAAACCAGGGACTGTTGTGCCTGCTGTCACCACTAGAGATTCTGGTAGGGACCAGTTTCTTTCTTGTTTATTAACCACAGTTGGGTAACCCAATCTTGATAACCCTAAACATCAGGAATCTCTAAAGTAATGATTTTACCCTTCGTATATAAATGTGTCTGAACAGCCCTGCAATAAGCAAACAAAGCTAATTTGCACTTTCCCAAACTGTGACTCCAGGTTTTTATATTTTAAAACTTTATTTTGTAGCCCCAAGTTTTTCCGTGTGAATCCCAGATATATATATATCCCCTCAATACCAAAAAGCACATTGAACCAGTTTTGTTACTGGGTATTATCTGCGCCTGGGCCTTCATTTGTAAAAGTGACTGAGTAATGTGAGGAGAAGCTAATGCTATCGAAAGAAGTTTTTTTTATCACTTACATTTCCTGAGTAGAGGTGGGCGGCACACCACACAGGGCCACGTGGAGAAGCACCAAATTGTGTTAGGCAGAAAGAGAAGAAGAAAGCATGGCTCAGAGCCTTTATTGTGTTTCCCTCTAGAAGGGTGAGGCTGGGAAAACATTTTAGGATTGACTAGTCTGAATAATATGATCAGCTGGCTCTGGGTGATGGGAGTTGTCTCTAGCTGTCTAGTATCTGCCCTGGCTAATTAGTGCAGAGGAATATTGCCTCCTGGAGTGTAGGAGCCTGAGAGAAGAGGTCATTCAGAATATGAGCCCTGGATTGTTTCGTTTGCAAAGGAAAGACATGCTCCTGGGCAAGACTTTACTATTTCTAAGAATTTGCTAGCCCTAGGCGGGATGGTCTCTCCCCAGTTATCAAGGACACAAATGCCAGAGCATCAAGAATACAGAAAATATTATTAATACAGTATATTTCAACCAGAATGTGCAAACTTCAATCACCTCAAATTGCAAATATTTGATGCAGTCCAGATGCTCTTCACCAGTGCTCCTGCATATTTTATTGGGACACTTGGTATTATTTCTTTACCCTGATTGACATAAAGAGGCAATTGGTCTTTAGGCAGTCCCATAAAAAGTAGTAAATACTGGGGGTACAGAGAGGGTGCAATGGATAAAGGGGATCAAATATATGGTAGCTGAAGGAAACTGGACTTTGCGTGGTAAACACACAATAGAATATACAGATGTCAAATTATAGTGTACGCCTGAAAATTATATAATTGTATTAACTAATGTTACCCCCAATAAACTTAATTTTTTTACATTAAAAAAATAGTAGCAAATACTAGATGCAGAGAATATCTTGCCATGTAGACATATATTTATTAAAAATCTATATAACAACAGATTTAAATCTGAGATTCTACTGCTGTAGAATTTTTTGCCTCTGTTTCTTTTCTTTGCCCCCTGCTTCTCCAGCCCTTCTCTATCTCTCTCATCTCTCAGACCCTCTTCTCCCCTTTGTCTCCTGAATTGTGGCACTAGTGCCACCCCCTCCATTCCACCTCCCTCCCCACTATTCTCCCCACGGAGATCAGAAGCCCTGATAATGTGTATCAGACTGTGTTATTTCTTCACTAAAAAAGCTCCAATGGCTCCATCTCACTCTTGGGAAGCCTCTAGAATGTAAGGCATATCAGCACAGGAGCTTTGGGTTGTTTGGATGAAAGCTGTATCCTCAGCATGTAGAGCCATGCATGGTACATAGTGAGCACTAAACTAATTGTTGAATGAATGAATAACAAATCTGACTGTATTAAAGTTTCATTGCATCACATAAAAACCACAAAATGAAAAATACTTAAACAAAAATTGGGATAGATTTTATTTCATATAACTAATGCACATAAATGTATTCCAGTGGAGAAAATGCTCTGTGCTTATCTGTTGCACAGTTGAGCCTGTGTATTAGTTTTGTGTTGTTGCATAAAACCACAAACACAGTGGCTTTTAAAAAACACTCTTTATGTTCTCACAGTTCTGTAGGTCAAAAGTCCAGATGTGGTGCAGAGGGGTTCTAGTCTGCATTTCACAAGGCTGTGTTTGCAACTAGAGCTTGAGGTCCTCCTCCAAATATATACAAAACTGTTGGCAGAATTCAGTTTCTGGTAGTTATAGGACTGAGATTCCCCATTCCCTTGTTCTACGTCAGTGGGATGCTGTTCCCAGCTCCCGAGGCCACCAGCATTTCTTGCCCTGTGGCCCCCTTCATTTTAAGCCATCCTTTGTACTGAATCCCACTCACTCTTCTGATTTCTTTGTTCAGGAAAAGCCTAGTCCTGTTAAGGGTTCACCCCAGGATATTCCTCATTTCAAAGTCAACTGATTCAACCTTAATTACATATGCAAAATCCCTTCACAATAGTACCTGGATTCGTGTTTGATTAACTGTCTAGGAGAAGGTGAATAACCAATGATTGGATGTTGCAAGCCATCTTAGAATCTGCCTAGCACAGCCTGGTTCTTTTTTTATGTATAATTAAGTCATGTTTGGAAATCAAAGTTCGAATAAACATTGTTGTGAATGATAACATACATTCTGTCTGCATAGCCATGAAAATTCCTATATTTTAAAGCCAAATGATGATATGTTAATAGTTCACGGTTAATTAAAAGCAAATCAAACTTAAAGTCCAATAATTTATTCTCTCTTTGGACACGGTATTAGTCATGTATGGCAGCATAACGAATTCCCCAAAAGTTAGCAGCTCAAAATAAAGATGTGTATTTTCTTCCATAGTTTCCCAGGGTCAGGAATCTAGGAGAGGTTTACTTGCGTGCTCCTGGCTCAAGGCCTCTCTTTAGGTTGCAGTCCGGTTTTCAGCCGGGGCTGCATCTTTGACTAGGGCTGGAGGCTTGCATGTAACATGACTGATTTACTGATATGGCTGTTGGAAGAAGCCTTGTTTCCTTCCTGGATGGTCTCAGGGGGCCTCATTTCCTAGCCATGTGGACTTTGCCGTAAGACAGCAAAAGACTAGGTAGCTTCTTCCCTCAGAGCAAGTGATCAGAGAAAGAAAGAGTGCAAGCAAGATAAAAGCTGCAGTGTATTTTATGTCCCAGACCCAGAGTCACACACCATTATATCAGCCTTACTCTGTCGATTAGAAGTGAGTCATTAAATGCAGCCCACACTCAAGAGGAGTAAGTTATTCCACCTCTGGAATTTACATGCATGTAAAAATCAAAATTACAATTAAGTATTGTTTCAGGATTTTATAAACCCGACGCTTCTTTTATCTGATTATTCTCTTTAATGCTTTAAATTTCACTTTTGGAAAGTAATGGTTAAACGTTTGAGACAGAGAAAGGAGATAAAACAATATTTGTAATTTTTTATTACATATATCTGTAATAATAAAGTTCCCTAAAATAAGTTTCAACAAAGTTGAGAACATAGTAGCTAGATCATATAGTTTAAAGACTGGGCACCATAACAATAATGCCTTTTTTTTTTCTAGAATTCTTCAAATTTCTCTTTAGAAAGTGACAATAAAAAGTTTGAGGCAGAGAAGTGAGATATATCAATATCTAAATTTTCTTGTAAAGGCATTTATTAACAATCTCTTCAATAAATTATGACAATGTGAAAAAATAGTAGCTCTTTAAATATTTCCAACACGTGGAGACATAATAATGTCTTTAAAATAATAACTTTTTCCTTAGATATTTTTAATTTTAGCTTGTTAAGAAGCCAAAAATTAACTAAAATGCCAATTTCCAGACTCAAATATCATCTTTAATATTTGCCTAATTAGATTGCTTTTCAACTAAAAAAGTGAAAACTCCAAACTTTAGTCTCTTTACCTATCATGACAACAGATCTGATATAATTCAAGAAGAAATGGTTAATTCTAATTTAGAAACAAAATAGTTCCAAAAAATGGCTCTTAAGGTGGCATCCTATGATGAATTTAACATCTTTCACTATGTTTTTCAATGAGATTTGGTAGAAGTGATTTAGGCACGGACATGATTCTAAAAACTGCTATTTGACTCTAAACAATTTTTTAAAGCAGCTCTATTGTGTTTTTCATTCATATTTGCCTTTCATCACTGGTTATTTCTTTTGTAGCTTAATTCATATTGACCAACGGTATATTTTTTCATGTTGTAATGTATTTAATACAGTTGAATATGAGGTTTATGTAAATAACACATATAATCCTTAACAAGATAGAATTACCTTGCACATCAGATTGAACATTATATCCAGAAAATCTATAGAGATGCTGCCAGACAAAAAAATCAAACACCTACTTATAGCCAATGAGGTTCTTTCTTTCTTTTTTTTTTTTTAAGAAAAGCTGGCACTGTAATGAAAAGGCCAACATCATTTCTACAAAGACTACCTCTTAAAGAAAAATCTGCTTTTATTATTATTATTATTAACTAAGCTACAGACTTTATTCAAAAACAATTTTTATAGCTGGCATACAATAATATTTTCATTTCAGTTGTACAGCATAGTGATTAGAGATTTATAAATTCACAAAGTAATCACTCCACTAAATCTACTACCCCCTTCCCCCTTACATGTTTATTACACTATTAACTATTTTCCTTATGCTACACTTTATATCTCCATGTCTATTTTGTATTTCTTAATCCCTTTGCCCTTTTTCACTGTCCCCCCACCCCCACTCCCAACTAGTAGCCTTCAAAATATTCTCTGTATCTATGAGTTTATTTCCGTTTTTGTTGTTGTCGTTTATTTTGTTCTTTAGATTCCACATGAACATCAAATCATGTGACATTAGTCTTTCTCTATCCGACCCATTTCATTCAGCGCAATACCCTCTAGGTCCATCAAGGCAATATGTTTACCATCCCCTTCCTTTTAGTCTGTGTGCATCTTTCAATCTGAAGTGAGTCTCTTGTAGGCAGCATATGTGGGGGTGTCATTTTCTTATCCATTTAGCCACTCTGTCTTTTGATTGGAGTGCTTAATTCTTTTCCATTTGAGAGACTTGTCCGTAGAAATGTAGTTATTACCATTCTTTATTCGTGTTTTTGACATATTTTTTTTTCTACTTAAAGAAGTCCTCCAACATTTCCTGTAATTCTGGCTTAGCATTGATAAATTCCTTTAGTTTATTTTTGTCTAGGAAGATCTTTTCTTTTTAATTAATTAATTTATTTTTTATGGTGACATTGGTTAACGAAATCCGCTAAGTTTCAGCTGTACATTTTAACAGTAAGGCATATATATATATATATATATATATATATATATATACACACATATATATATACACACACATACATATATATACACATACACACACACACATATATACATATACATATATATATATATATTTACAATGTGCGTTCACCTCCCATAGTTAGATTTCTTTCTGCCACCACATATTTGACCCCCTTTACCCTGTCTACCTCCCCCCTCCCCTCTTCCCCTTTCCCTATGGTAACCACTAGTCTATTGTCCACGTCTATGAGTCTCTGTTTGTCCTGTTCATTTGTTGCTTTTAGGTTTATGTTCCACCTATAAGTTATATCATGTGATTTTCAACTTTTTCTGTCTGGCTTATTTCACTTAGCATAATTATCTCGAGGTCCATCCATATTGTTGCAAATGGCAGTATTTCATCTCTTCTTACGGTATATATGTACCACAGCTTATTTAGCCAATCATCTATCATAGGATATTTTGGTTGCCTCCATGTCCTGGCCACTGTAAAGAATGCTGCTATGAACATCGGTGTGCAAATATCTTTTTGGATATGGGTTTTCAAGTCTTTGGGGTAAATACCCAGTAGAAAGATTGCTGGATCATATGGTAGATCAATTCTTAGTTTTTTGAGGAACCTCCATACTGTTTTGCATAGTGGCTGTACCAATTTGCAGTCCCACCAGCAGTGTACGAAGGTTCTTTTTTCTCTGCAACCTCTTCAACATTTGTTATTACTTGTCCTGTTGATTATAGCTATTCTAACAGGTATGAGATGGTATCTCATTTTGGTATTGATTTGCATTTCCCTAATAAGCTAGCAATGCTGAGCATGTTTTCATGTTTGTTGGCCATTTGTATGTCCTCTAGGGAGAAGTGTCCATTCAGGTCCTCTGCCTATTTTTTGATTGGCTCATTTGTTCTTTAGTCGTTATTTAGCTCTTTCATTGTTATTTTTTGATTGGATCATTTGTTCTTTAGTTGTTATTTAGTCGTATAAGTTCTTTGTATATTTTGGATAGTGGGCTCTTATTGGAGGCATTGTTTGAAAATATATTTTCCCATTTGGATGGTTGTCTCTTTACCTTGTCGATGGTTTCTTTTGCTGTGCAGGAGCTTTAGAGTTTGATGTAGTCCCATTCATTTGTTTTTGCTTTTACTTTCCTTGCCTTTGAGGTCAAATTCATAAAATCCTCTTTAAGTCCAAGGTCCTTGAGTTTAGTTCCTATGTTTTCTTCTATGCATTTTATTGTTGAGAAGTTCTTTATCTGTCCTTCAACTCTAAATGATAGCTTTGCTGGATAAAGTATTCTTGGTTGCAGATCCTGGGTTTTCATCACATCAAATATTTTGTGCCAAGCCCTTCCATTCTGCATAGTTTCTTTTGAGAACTCAGCTTCCAGCCTTATGGGTGCTCCCTTGTAGGTAACTAACTACTTTCTCTTGCTGCTTTTAAGATTCTCTCTTTGTATTTAACCTTTGGCTTTTTAATTATGATGTGTCTTGGTGTGAGCCTTTTTGGGTTCATCTTTTTTGAGATTCTCTGTGCTTCCTAGGGTTGTATGTCTATATCCTTCACCAGGTGAAGGAAGTTTGCCATCATTATTGCTTTTTTTCCTTTTTTTCTTTTTTAGGCAAGGCAACCCTTGGTTGACCTCACAGATTGCAAGGATCTTGTCAGCTTACAATCCCTTATTATTATTTCTTTTACACCTACAACACCTGGTCTTCCTAGGTGGTCTCCCATCCAAGTACTAACCAAGCCTGACCCTGTTTAGCTTCTGAAATCAGACGGGATTGGACTTGCTCAGTGTGGCATGGCCATAGACTGCATTATTTCTTCAAATAGCTCTTCAACTTATTGCTTTCCTTTGAGTACACCTATAACACAGATCTTTTTACATCTAATTGTGTCCTATAGAGTCCTTAAGTTATTATTAAAGTCTTGGCTTCTTTTTTTTTTTTTTTTTTTGCCATTCTGATTGAGTGTCCTTGGCTTCTCCATCCTCAATATCTGTGGTTCGATCCTCTTCTTTATCCACTCTGTTGATTCCCCCTAATATACTCTTCATCCCAGATAATGTGTACTTCATTTCTGACTGGTTTTCTTTCATCATTTTCTCTTTTATGTTTTTATCTCTTTGTTAAAGTTCTCACTGAATTCACTTCTACTTCCCTTAAGTTCAAGGAGTATCTTTATAACCAATGTTTTGAACTCTGCATCTGCTAGATTACTTGACTCCATTACTTCTGGATCTCTGTTCTGTTCTCTCATATGGTTTCTGCTTCTTTGTCTTATCATTTTGGCTGCCTTTCTGTGTCTGTTTCTATGTATCAAACTAAGCTCCTATGTCTCCCAGTCTCTCATTAATGTGGCTTTGTGTAGTAGGTGTCCCCGTGGCACAGTCCTGAGGGGGATTCAGTTGTAGGTCAAGTTTAGCCCCAGCCTGTGCTCCTCCTGGGCCACCTATTAAGATTCAGCAAGCAATCCACAAATGCTGTGCTTATAGTTTTCTCAAGAGCCCTTGCTAGAGACCTAGGTCAGCTGCCACTAGTATGAGTCTTGGGGTTGGCTCAGCAAGAAGCACCAGACTTGCCAAGGACACAATTGGATGTGGCTTGGATGGGGCCACGAGTTGTAGGTATCCTCTGGGCGAAGCAACCTCTGTTACCCAGTTTGATAATGTCTCAGCTATGGTATCACTGTATCTGCACACTGGAAGGATGTAGGGTTCAATAGAGGAACAATACATACTGCCGGCACCTCTACCCTGGAGAGATCCTCACCTCTGGCCCTCACTCTGACAACTCAGTGTCCTCCTGTAAGTCCCTATTGCCCCTCTTGGAGCCAACCAGGCACTGGTGCTCAGAGTGAGCAAGTCTGTCACTGCAAAAGTCTGGTTGCAGATACTGCCCCTTTAAAAGGTATCTGTGGCTGCCAAGCTGTCACTGCTGCAGCCTCTGTCCCATTCAGACCCTAGGGACTGACAGCCTGCCTTCTATCATCACAGGTTGATTCATTATTTCTCTCTCTAGTTGTAGTGCTCTGTTCATTTAGATCCCCAGCAGCTTTGCTTGCTGTTTGCTCTGTGTTTCTGTCACAAGTTTGATTTGGTCACAAGAAGGATGAACAAATCCTCTATCACTTTACACCATTTTCCCCCAGAAGCCTTGCCAATGCTGTTTTTATGGCATCCTGGCTCTCTTTCTAACATGGCTCATAATAAGTGGCTTTGTTCCAGTGTGAGTAGTTCTTACTAAAGATTCTTGAAATAAATTTGGTGTTTACTTTTCTCTTTCATTTAAAAAAGTAACCTAGAATGATTCACAAACTCCATTTTGAAAAATGCGATTTCAAAGAGTCGTAATACAATACACACCTGGGCAGCCACCACTGGAACAAGAAACAGAAACTATGACGGCACAGTGGCTGCCTCTCCAATCTCATCCTCCAGATATAAATAACCTCTATCCTGAGACTCGTATTTATATTCCTTTGAGTTTCTCTAAAGATTTTACAGTAAGTGTGTATTCCCCCAAATCAAATATTATTCAGCTTTGCCTATTTTTAACCTTCTTCTACAGTGAACACATAACTGCATGGATTCTTCTGTGACTCCATGTTATGCGTACATGAATTATACCTGATGTGTAAGCATAGTTCACTCATTTCTACTGCTGAAGTCTTGTATTTTATTATTATACCACAATTTTGCTATTTTCCTATTGATGCGTATGCGCTTATTCCAGTTTTTGCTGTAAACATAAGTGTACATTTCTCCTGGGGCACAAGGCAAGAAATTCCTCTGAGAGATGATCAAGGATAGGACTGCTGGGCTGTATGGGGTATGTTCTTTAACCATAGTAGATAATACTTATTTGTTTTCCAAAGTGCTTGTACCAATTTAAACTTTTACCAGGAATGTGTAAGAGTTTATGTTGTCAATGTGATTGTTATGAAAACAAAAACTGAGAAGTGGCTGTTTCAGTTGAAGGGGAGAAAATGAGTTGCAGAATCATCCCTAGCTTTTTAAAAAATTTTTGACTATATTAATAACATTTTTTTTTTAGTTTTCTTCTTTATATCTCAGAATTATACTTTTAGCATATAAGTCTAAATAATGTTCCCTTTTACCATAACCACGTAGTACTATTGTATATTTTTGGAATCTTTTATATGTTTAGAATCTTTCATAATACAAAAGAAGAAAGGAAGAAAGGAAAGGAGAGGGGAAGATAGGAGGAAGGAAAAAAAAACAAAAGAAAATAAAAGAGAAAAACAGGAGGAATGAGAAATAGAGAGTATAGAAAACATTTTCAAAGTGCAAGGAAATAAAATGGATGTAGCTGATAACTATAAAATAATAGAAACTTAGAAAGACGTTGTTACTTATCTTTGTTGTATAGCAAATTACCATAAAACTTAGTGGCTTAAACCAACAAATATATATTAACTCAAAGTACTTAAAAACAGGTGAAATGGGGCAGATGCTGGTGAGAAAAGTTGGATAAAGAAAAAGATTTTGCAACATGGAATAAATATTAGGTCATTGACATGTAAATGAAAATGATTTTGCTGGTAAGGATCCTCTAAGAAGCAGATGCCAAGACAAGATTTTATTGGGGGAAATACCTGTCAGATATGAGGAGGGAGCCAGAAAACACTGGGAGAGCCAGCAGACCAAGATGCAAAATCTGACCCCAATTGATGGTCAGGTGAGAAGGTTCATCAGACTATCCTAGACCACCAGGCAATCTAAGTGAAGCTGAGAAAAACCATAGGTGAGTCCTTGAGCACAAGTTGGCCATCAGAAAAGCCCCTGTCTCCCAGAAATGAGCTTGCCTCGGTGTTTCTGCTGTAACCACTCATCGTCTGGGAACAGCCTATGGGAAGCAGGGCCTCTGCACAAATGCTACCATGGACTTCAGAGCGCAGGAGCACTTGGTGGCCTAACTGGGGGATGTGACCCAAATCGTCCTACCTGAGGGGCCTGAGCCCTTGGAACTCAAGCCCGTCTCAGGCTGGGTTGCTGCTTGCATCCATTAATAATTATAATAGTAGAAGAGAGGATCAGGAGGCACCCAATCCTATCACCTGGGTTCCACACGTATTTCTCCTGTCCCAATTGTATGACAGCAGCCTCACCCACTTCTGCAGATCAGACCTGTCTGGTGTCAATTCCTCTTCTCACCTGCTGATCTCTGGGCACAGGAAGTCCACACTTCTCTGGTAGCAACCACAATGTGTGTACGTAGTTCAATCAACCCTCATTTGCCCCCTTATAAGAGGGCATGCCTTTAGAGAACCAGAACTTCCAACCCTGCAGAGCAGGTTGGAATCCCCCAGTGGATGATCGGAGGTGATGATAAGTGGGGCCACACCTGCTTTTACTCCTTAGTTTCTGTACCAACATATTCTTCCTATTGAAAACAAGGCACTGTTTAGAGGTTGCTCATTCAATAAGTATACCTCATCCTAAAAAATGACACCCCATGCCTTGAGAGTGTTTCCTCAAATCTGGCACTTCATTTGTGCCTTTAAGAGGCCTATCCAACATGCTGTGATCATGTGAAATGTAATATGATCAGTGGATCCCATGGTAATGGCCCATCCTGGACCTCCCTAATTATAAAATGGGGCTCCCAGTTGAATACTGTGCCAAGAATAGCTTTATGAATCAGGTATTTTGAAAGCCTCTAGATAGCACTGGCCCTGAATGCAGAAGAAAGACACATACATAAAATAGATATCTATTCCTCTGAGGATGAACCTCTGGCCCTTCCAGGATGGAAGGAGCTCAGTGCAGTCAACTAGTCACTTCATGGATAATTAATCACCTCAAGAAGTAGTACTATATCAGAACCCGGTATTGTTCTCTATTTTTGACAAAGTAGACATTTAGATGTAGCAGTAGCCTTGGTAAGTGGAAGTCAACACTGTATGTAGCCTCATTTCTGCCATCGTGGTCACTCTGCTCATGTGCCCACTCTACCAGTCCTGGGTTAAGCAGTGATGAAGGCTGGCTAAGGCCAATTTGTCTGCTTGGTTGTTCGGGGCCTCTTCAGGGGTGGATGTTTTCTGGTGGATGTTAACGTGTGATTCAGGCTCAAACTCAGATGTACCATTTCCATCTTATGATGGACTGCTGCTTTGCCTGTCCAATTTATGACTTAATGGGTTATGTGGATCCCAATACACATGGACATTTGTAATTACATGCTACTTGGTGTCCCATGGTCAAGAATTCTGCCTTATCAGGGCCCAGTAACACACCCACAGTTGCTTCTAAAAGTGGGTATATTTCTCTGCTCTGAATGGCATGGCCTTACTGCAGAACCCAGGGACCAGCACGGTGCTTCTCCCTCTGGTGCTTGGTTTAGCTCCACACTGCATCTTTTCCTACCACTGATACCTCGAAACACCACATGTATGGTATCTGATTGTAAAATGGCATCTGATTGTAAAATGGCCTGGATCTTTCTGTCCAGGTAGGTCCCACTTAAAGCTAACATTCTTCTATGTCACCCAGAGTATGAGCCAAACAATATTCCCCAGGTGTGGAACACGTTGCTGCCAGAACCCAAAAAGGCCTACCTAGCTGTGTCCTTTCTTCTTTGAGGTATGTAACACACAATACTTTGTATCTTACTTATGGTAAAATACACGTAACACAAAATTTACCATCGTAACCATTTTTAGGTATGTAGTTCAGTGATACTAAGTACATTCATACTGTGATACAACCATCAATACCATTCATCTCCAGATCTCTTTTTATCTTCCAAGTTTGAAATTTTATACCTATTTAACAATTCCTCATTGCCCCTCCCCCATCCCCTGGTTATACTATTCTATTTTCTGTCTCTATGAATTTGACTATTCTATGGAATCATAAAGTCTTTGTCTTTCGTGGCTGACTTATTTCACTTAGCATAATCTTCTCAAGGTTCATCTCTATTGTAGCACATATCAGATTTTCTTTCTTTTTAAGGCCAAATAATATTCCATTGTATGCCATATTTTGCTTATCTGTTCATCTATTGATGGACAATTGGGTCGTTTACTCCATTCAACTATCGTGAATAATGCTGCTATGAACATAGGTTCACAAATATCTCTTCATGTTCCCACTTTCAATTCTTTTGGATATATACCTATACCCACAAGTAGAATTGCTGGGTCATATGATAATTCCATGTTTAATATTTTCAGGAAGCCCTATACTGTTTTCCAGAGCACTGCACCATTTTGCATTCCCACCAATAATGTACAAGGGTTCCAATTTCTCCACTTGCTTGCCAACACTTGTTATTTTCTGTTGTTGTTTTCTTTTTTATAGTAATGTGTGCAAAGTGGTATCTCATGGTTTTGATTTGCATTTCCCTAATGATTAGTGATATTGAGCATTTTTTCATATGCTTATTAACCATTGTATATCTTCTTTGGAAGAATATCTAGTCCTCTGCCCATGTTTTAATCAAGACGTTTGTCTTTTTTCGAGTTTTGGGAGTTTTAGGAGTTGTCTATATATTCTGGATATTAATCTCCTATCAGATTTATGACTTGAAAATATTTTCTCCCATTCTGTGGATTGCCTTCTTTCTTACTCATTTGATAGTGCTCATTTGTGTACAAAGTTTTTAATTTTCATGAGAACCAATTGGTCATTTTTCTTTTGTTGCCAATACTTCAGGTGTCAGATCCAAGAAATCATTGTCAAATCCAATGTCATAAAGTTTTTGCTGTTTTTTTCTAAGGCATTTATGGTTTTAACTCTTATGATTAGGTTTTAATCCATTTTTGGTTAATTTTGTGTATGATGTTAGGTAAGCCTCCAACTTCATTTTTTAATATGTGGATATCCAGTTTTCCCAGAAACATTTGTTGAAAAGACTGTCCTTTCCTAATGAGTGGTCTTGGCACCCTTGTCAAAAATCATTTGAGTATATATGTGAGGGTTGATTTCTGGACTCTTTATTCTATTGCATTATTCTGTATGTCTGTCTTTATGCCAGTACCACACTATTTTGATTATTGTAGCTTTGTAGTAAGTTTCAAAATGTGCGACATCCAAATTTGTTCTTTTTCAAGAGTGTTTTGGTTATTCAGGGTCCCTTGACCCCCCAAAAAAAATTCTTATAATTTTTAAGATAGATTTGATTTCTGCAAAAACATTGTTGGAATTCTGATAGGGATTGCATCGAATTTATAGGTCACTTTAGGTCATATCGACAACTTAAAAATATTAGGTCTTCCAGTTCATAAACATGAGGCATCTTTCCATTTGTGTCTTCTTTCATTTCTTTTAGCAATTTTTGTAGTTTTCATTACAAGTCTTTCACCTCCATGGTTAGGTTATTTCCTAAGTATTTTATTCTTATTTATGCTGTTGTAAATAGGATTATTTTCTTAATTTACTTTCAGATTGTTCATTTTAATGTATAAAAATGCAACTAATATTTCCATGTGATTTTATATACTGCAACTTTACTGAGTTAACTTATTAATTTATTAATAGTTTTTTATGGAATTTTTAGGATTTTCTGCATATAAGATTATATAATCTTCAAGCAGGGATAAATTTATTTTTTTCTTTTTACTTTGGATGTCTCATATCTTTTTCTTGTCTAATTACCAGAGCTATAACTTTCAAGACTATGTTGAATAGAAATTGTAAAAGCAAGCATCCTTGCCTTATCCCTGATCGTAGATGGGAAGTTTTCAGTCTTTCAAAATGATATTAACTGTGGGGGTTTCATAATGGATTTTATCATGTTGAGATAATATCCTTTTTTTCCTTGTTGGATGAGTGCTTTTATCATGAAACAGTGTTACATTCTGTCAAATGCTTTTTTCATTAATTGAAATTATCATTTGTTTTTCCCACTTCATTCTGTTAATATATGTGTTACATTGATTGATTTCATATGGTGAAATATCCTTGAATTCTAGGAAAAAATCCCATTTGGTCATGGTGTATAATCCTTTTAATAGGCTGTTGAATTCAGTTTGCAAGTATTTTGCTGAAGATTTTGCATCACTATTCAGCAGGGGTGATGATCAGTAGTTTTCTTTTCTTGTAGTATCTTTTTCTGGCTTTGGTATCAAGGCTGCTAGCCTCATAGCATGAGTTAGGAAGACTTTCCTCTTCTTCAATATTTTTGGAAGATTAAGAGGATTGGCGTTAGTTTTTCTTTAAGTGTTTGGTAGAATTCACCAGTGAAGCTATCAGGTCCAGGGCTTTTCTCCTTACCAGTTGTAGATCTATTCAAACTTTCTATTTTCTTGTGATTCCTTCTTGCTAGATTTTATATTTCAAGAAATTTATTCATTTTATCTAGGTTTTTCAATTCGTTAGCATAAAGTTGTTCATAGTACTCTCATGATCTTTTATATTTCTGTATAATAGGTAGTATATCACCACTTTCATTTTGATTTTAATAGTAAGTTTTATTTTTTTAATTAATTTAGCTAAAATTTTGTCGATTTTGTCAATCTTTTCAAATAAACAACCTTTTGTTTCATTGATTCTGGGATTGCTTTTCTACTCTACTTTATTTATCTCTGCTCTAATATTTATTATTTCTTTCTTTATACTAGCCTTGGATTTAGTTTTCTCTTCATTAAGTTTATTAAGCTGTAGAGTTTGATTGTTGATTTAAGATCTTTTTTTAAATGTAATCTTATGCAGCTATAAATTTCCCCTTAGTGCTGCTTTCATTGCATCTCATAGTTTTTCTATGCTGTATTTTCCTCTTCATTTGTCTCTAAATATTTTCTAATTTCTCTTGTGATTTCTTCTTTGACCCACTCTTTTTTAAAGAGCATGTTAATTTTTATAAACGTGGATGTTACAGTTTTCCTTCTGTTACTGATGTCTAACCTCATCCTATTATAGTTGAAAAAGATAGTTTGTGTGATATCTATCTTGTCAATTCTGTTGAGACTTAATTTGTGGCCTAAAATGTGATGGAAACTGGAGAATGTCTCACGCACAATTCTTTGGTTTTGGGAAGAGTGTCTGAATATATCTGTTAAACCTAGTTGGTTTTCGTGTTGCTCAAGTCCTCTATTTTCTTACTTATCTTCAATATAATTGTTCTATTCATTATCGAGAGTGGGATATTGAAGTCTCCATCTATTATTGTGGGACTTTCTACTTCTCCCTTTAATTCTGTCAACTTTTTTTTGCTTCATATATTTTGTTGATCTGTTATTAAATGATAAAAGTTTATAATTGTTATATCTTTTTGATCTATTGAAAATGTTATTAATATATTACATTCTTCTTTATCTCTTTTAAACTTTTTATTTGAAATCTATTTTTGTTATGATATGCATTTAATATCTTTTTGGATCCTATAATTGTCAAATTATTTATGTTTTTGGATAAAGTCAGTCTCTTGTAGACAACATGTAGTTAGATCGTCTTTTTTCTTCCATTCTGTCAACCTCTGTTTTTCGATTAGAGAGTTTAATCCATTTAAATTTAAAGCAATTACTGATGAATCAGGGGGATCATTTCATAAACTATATAAATGTTTAATCAATGTACTGTATACTTGAAACTAATAATAAAATAAAATTAAAAAAATAATACTTACTGATGAGGAAGAACTTCTGTAATTTTGCTACTTGTTTCCTATATGCCTGATAACTATTTCCCTTCATTTCCTTCATTATTGTTTTATTTTTTTAGTTTATTTAGTTAAATTTTTTCATTCCCTTCTCATTTACTTTTGTATACATTATTTTATAGATATTTTCTTTGTGTTTACCATAAGGATTACATTTAACATCCTAAAGTTATAACACTAATTTTTATTTACATCAGATTAACTTTTATAACATACAAAGTTTCCTATATAGCTCTATCCCACTTCAAATATTGATGTTAGAAAATTATACCTTTATACATTATGTTCAAAAACGTGACTAATAATTGCTTTTTATTTATTAGTCTGTTAACTAATATAGGAAACAAAAAATGGAGTTATAATTCTAAGTTACAATAATACTGGCTTTTAGACTAATAGTTATTTTTAATGTATTAGTCTTTAAAATTATGTAGAAAATAAAAAGTAATGTCACAAAATAAAGTTACAGTAATACTTTTATAATTTCCCATGTATTTAACCTTATTGATATATTTATTTCTATATTATTTCTTCATACAGCTTTGAGTACTTGTCTAGTGTTCTTTCATTTCAATCTGAAGGTTCCTTTTGCATACCTTGCAGGGAAGGTGTAGAGGCAATGAACTTTCTCAGCGTTTGTTTACCTGGGAATGAGAGAGAAGAGGAGGCATCTGAAAACATGCAAAGGAAAGGGTCTGCAGCAATAACTAACTCAGCAGGTTAAAACTGCTCTCTCCCCTCATTCTTCCCAGTGTTCTCCAGCTAACGTGTTTTCCCATAGCTACCTTCCCCACCTCAAGGACTCTCCAGCTCGCATCTGTTGATTCATGGCTTGCCAAGCAACTAATGTTCTTCCTTATCTCTGTAGCTGCATAGGACTGTGTAAAACTGCTTGTTATGTTGCAATTGGAGCTCAGTCTTTGGATAGGAATCCGCTGAACAATAAGTGCTACTCCCTGCTTATAGCCTAGGTGTCCCGTCTCTCTGTTCAAGAATCCTATAACGGTGCTGATGATGCCAAGGTCGCAGGTTCTACAAAACAAACGACCTGTAAGACCTCCCCTCTTGCAGCTCCCTACCTGAAGTTACTCCTCTCTATTCTGAGTAAGAAGGTACATGTGAAACCTCAGACAAAGGAATCATGTGCCCCTTGCATGGACACTGCAGAAGTATATAAACTGTAATAAATCTAACTAGAGTGAGCTCGTGCATGGAGTTGTTACCCCACGTGCTCCTCCGGCCTAATAAATTCTCTTTCCTCTAACAAAGTTGTCTGGGCATCGGAATTCCTCCGTCAGGTGTTGCTTCCTAAAACAAGAATATTTTAATTTCTCCCTCACTTTTGAAGGCTATTTTTTAGGTATAGAATTCTTAGCTAACAGGTTTTTTTTTTCTTTCAGTACATTAACTATATCACCCCTCTGCCTTTAAGGTTTCTGATGAGAAATCTGCTAGTGATCTTAAGGATCCCTTGTATGTGATGAGTTAGTTCTCTCTTACTGTTTTCAAAAGTCTTTGGCTTTCAAGTTTGATTACAATGTGTCTTGGTGTGGTCTCTTTGATTTCATCTTAGTTGGAATTTGTTATTCTTCTTGGATGTTTGGAGTTTGTTATTCTTTATGTCTTTCATCAATTTAGGGAAGTTTTCAGCAAATCTTTTTGCAAACAATCTCTCTGTTCCTTTCTCTTTCTCTTCTTTCTGGGATTCCCAAGATGTGTATGTTGGTACTTTTTATGGTATTCAACATCTCCCTTAGGTTTTGTTTACTTGTCTTCAATTTTTTAATTTGTTTCTCAGACTTGATCATTTCAATTGTCCTTCAAGTTCACTGATTTTTTTCTTCCTACTCTAATCTTCTCTTAAATCCCTTTAGGGAATTTTTTTTTTATTTCAGTTACTGTACATTATTAGCATCAGAATTTCTTTTCACGTACTTTTTACATTTTGTATCTCTTTATTGATATTTTCATTTTGTTCACAAATCATTTTCTTGATTTTCTCCATGTCTTTCCTTAACTCTTTGATCGTCTTTCAGATAGTTGTTTTGTTTAATAAGTCTACCATCTCATCTTTCACAGGAACAGTTTCTATTAATTCTTTTTCTATAGATGGGCCATATATTCCTGTTTCTTTGTATACCTTGTAATTTTTTTTATTAAAAATTGCACATTTTAATCCTTTAATATGGTAACTCTGGAAGTCAATTTCTTCCTTTGGTTAGGGTTTATTGTTTGTTTTTATTTCTTATTGTTGTAGGCTGTGTTATATGAATCAGCCTGAGGTATAACCTAGCTCTTCTTAGGTCTTTTCCGAGCCTACACCTTTCCCTAGGTTCACTCATACATGCAACTGCATTTTCATATTCTAAACATGAAATGTCTTGCTCCCAAAGGAGTGAAAAATGAGAGAGAAAAATGCCTGGCCCTTTTAGTCCTTTGAATGTTGCTTTGGTCAGGGGAGAGCTTGGAACAATGGCAATGAAAATTGAAATAGCTTTTCTGCAACAGGTTTGCTGCCAGAACACAGGTGCCATGAAAACCAATGCTATATCTAAGCCAAAATGGAAAGGGAAAAGATTCACATCAACATCGTCATTATTGGACTCGTAGATTTGGGCACTTTGTAGACCAGATGACCAGAACTGGTCATCTGGTCTACAAATGTGGTGGGATTGACAAAAGAACCATCAAAAAATTTTGAAAAGGAGGCTCTTGAGATGGAGAAGGGCTCCTTCAAGTACACCTGGGTCTTGGATAAATTGAAAGCTAAACATGAGCATGGTATTACCATTGATATCTCCCTGTGAAAATTTGAGACCAGCAAATATTGTGTGACTGCCATTGATGCCCCAGGACAGAGACTTTTATCAAAAACAGGATAACTGCTGCCCTGATTGTTACTGCTGGTGTTGGCGAATTTGAAGCAGGTGTCTCTAAGAATGAGCAGACCCATGAGCATGCTCTTCTGGCTTACATACTGGGTGTGAAACAACTAATTGTTGGTGTTAATGAAATGAATTCCACTGAACTGCCTTACAGCCAGAAGAGATACAAGGAAATCGATAAGGAAGTCAGCACCTACATTAAGAAAATTGGCTACACCCCTGACACAGTAGCATTTGTGCCAATTTCTGGTAGGAACAGTGACAACATGCTGGAGCCAAGAGCTAACATGCCTTGGTTTGAGGGGCGGAAAGTCACCCATAAAGATGGCAGTGCAAGTGGAACCACATTGCTTGAAGCTGTGGATTGTATCCTGCTCATCCAACTGACAAGCCTTTGTGTCTGCCGTTCCAGGATGTCTACAAAATTGGTGGTATTAGTACTGTCCCTGTGGGCCAAGTGGAGACTGGTGTTCTCAAACCCAGCATGGCAGTCACCTTTGTTCCAGTCAATGTAACAACTGAAGTACAGCCCATTGAAGTGCACCATGAAGCTTTGAGTGAAGTTCTTCCTGGGGACAATGTGGGCTTCAATGTCAAGAATGTGTCTGTCAAAGACTTTCATCATGGCAATGTGGCTGGTGACAGCAAAAATGACCCACAGCTGGCTTCATGGCTCAGGCGATTAACCTGAACCACCCAGGTCAAATTAATGCAGGATGTGCACTTGTGCTGGATTGTCACAGAGCAAATTTGCTGAGCTAAAGAAGATTGATCATTGTGTTGGGAAAGAGCTAGAAGATGACCCAAAGTTTTGGAAATCTAGTGATGCTGCCATTGTTGATATGGTTCCTGGCAAGCCCATGTGTGTTGAGAGCTTCTCTGTCTATCCTCTGGGTCGTTTTGCTGTTCATGACATGAGAGAGACAGACAGTTGCTGTGGGTGTCATCAATGCAGTGGCAAGGTCACCAAGTCTGCCCAGAAAGCTTAGAAGGCTAACTGAATATTATCCTCAATACCTGCCAGTGGTGGAAGAATGGTCTCAGAACTGTTTGTCTCAAATGGCCATTAGGTTTAATAGTAAAAGATTGGTTAATGATCACAACGCATAGTGAAATCTTCAGAAGGAGAATGTTTTGTGGACCATTTGTTTGTGTGTGTCAGTATGTGGCAGTTTTTAAGTTATTAGTTTTTAAAATCAGTAGTTTTTAATGGAAATAACTTGTCCAAAAATATGTCACAGCATTTTGAGACCCCATTAAACAAAGTGTAATGAGGAAAAAAAGAAAAAGAAAATTTAAATAATGGCAGCCCACCTCTCTGTCTATACCTCTGCCATCAAAAGCAGTAATCATATATCAGAGCATAGATCCCTTATATTTGGAGGAAAGGGTTTTTATAGCCTAACATGCCTTCTAATAGACTCAAGAATTTCAAAATAGTTACATTAGACAGATTTTGCCAGTACAATTGTTGTCTAGGTGGGTGTGTTGCAGCAGATTCGTGGTTCCAGGGTAAGGAATGCAAGACTCGGGCAGTTGGAAGAAAATACGGGGAGCCACAGGCAGCTGCAACATAGCTCTTCTTTCGGGCAAGGGCATAGCCAGCCTTACAGGGCAGCAGGTTTATCCAGCAAGGGCACAGCATCATCTTACATGGCGGCAGGGCCTTTTTATACACAGTTTAAACAATAGTGTCACACTGCTAGATAATGGAACCACATGCACATGAACCAAGCACCTGGTTACACAGGGGAGAAGTGCTGAGTTTCTTCCCCTGGGAAGTTAGCTATGGGTGAGGAGAGAGAGCCTAACTACGGTTATCTTACTTTCTCTGCACAGTGGGTAGACAGGATTCCTAGTACATACTATTCTGCCATCTTTTAAGAATCCTTTCCTACACGCTGAATCTTTATAAGTTTTATGTTCCATATTTTTGAGTGCCTGTTTGCTTACCATGTCCTCCATCATACTTTCCACCTCTTGCCCATCTAATCCAATCAATGCGATGTTGTTAGTGTAATGAACTAATTATATTGGAATGTAATGAGATGTTCAGGGGCTCCAGATCTCTAAGGACTATATTACAGAGGTCAGGAGAGTTAAAATGGCACTGAGGTAAACTATAAATACTGTGGCTTATCCTACATGAATATCATCCCACATCCACTTTTCTAATTTGAATGTAAAAGAATACACTCACCAATATGCCTGAGGCCTTATTAATCTGCTCTAGCAGTGGTATCAAATCCAACACAGCAGCTGCAATCAGCACCTCTGCTGGATTAAGTCTGAAGTAATCTCATTTATTATTAGAATTCGTCAGGACTCCACAGGGACAGATTGCTGAATTAAATAGAAATAATAGGTAAAACAGACACCACACCCGTATCCTTCAGGTTTCTAATGGTGGGCTTAATTTCCATAAGACCCATCCCGTGACACACAACATTGTTTCTGGTTTGGCCAGGGTCGGGTCAGTTTCAGAGATTTCCCTCTGGCCCTCCGTACTATTAGAGTCCTTACTCCACAGACCAGGGACCCAATATGAGGTTTGCTCAAACTGCCAAGTTTATCAATGCCGATCATCTACTCAGAGAATAGGGGAGTAACTCAAGGTATTTAATGTATCTAATTACATACTAGGTTGCTCTGAGGGGTGGCCCATTTGTGAGCTGGACTTTGACCAGGACGCCATTTATTACCTGACCTATGAAAGCCCCTATTATAATAGTGTGGACTTGATTGTTACGGTGTGTACCAATATTAACTCAAACATGATGTCCAATAAACCTGAAGATTTATAGTTATTCCTCTTTCTCCAGCATAGTCACCTGAGTAAATGACTCTAGGTTCATTTGCCTAGGACTAGGGAAATTGTTATAA
This sequence comes from Rousettus aegyptiacus, assembly GCF_014176215.1. Classification (NCBI taxonomy): domain Eukaryota; kingdom Metazoa; phylum Chordata; class Mammalia; order Chiroptera; family Pteropodidae; genus Rousettus; species Rousettus aegyptiacus. Next base: position 90,024,058 of record NW_023416284.1, read on the forward strand.
TATATATTTGCATCATGTTCCAAATCCTTCCTCTTGGGGATATGTATATCTCTTCAATCGATGGGTTTTGAATCTGAAAATTGGCTCAGTTCTAACAATAGAGTAAGGAACCATGATGTTTTATGGGAGCAACAAATCTCAGCCTCATTCTTCTCAATTCTTGCTTTTTAAAATTACAGATATTAAGCAACATCAATATTGACTATCCCTCAACATCAACTATTCTAGGGACACCTTCTCCACAGCTCCCTGAAAGTCAAGCTCTCTAGGCTACTCCTCCAGAGTTGTTATAGTCATTGTGACCTCCAGAATCCAAAGAATTAAATGCCACCACTTTGCCTCTAATTCTTCGAGGTCACGCCCTCCCCACAGATATTAATGATCACCTTTCCCACCATTATCCCATCGTATAGAGGACAATACTACCAAACCTCTTCATGATGCCAACTCATCTCACTAGCACATACATTGAGTGAGAAGGGACCCTCTGTGGAACATGACCCTGTGGCCTTACATAATATCTCCATTTCACATGCCAACTTCCCTCAGCCTCTTTATCCTATTTTCCACCAACTACTAGAACAACTAAATCATGTCTACCTTGTAGGTGGTTGGTCATTGCTTTTTCCAGTCCATATAGAGCCACCCAACAGTGAGACTGCCTCACACCCTGGGGTACTTGATAAACACATGTCTTAAGAAAATATCCCCAAACCAATCAAATTTCACTTATCTAATCTGAATTCTCAAGCAAATACCCTCAAAATCCAACTCCTACATGTTGGGCTTCTACATGTACGTACTGGCTAAGTTTTGCAATTACTTGTATGTAAAGTCTTTTTTCTACCTTATTAACTCCATTGTGTCCCTAGCTGGGTGATGTTGGGATTTAGCCCTAGTTATTGGGCTAAGGAAAGGAGGTGAGGGCAGCTCCTAAGTGGAATATCCATTGTACCATAGGGGTGAGGCTTCTGCAGCATCTCCAGCACAGTGAAAGAGCTAATCATCATTAGAGAAGGGTGAGCCTCCTCTACATGCCCAGAGGGTCCAGAGGGCATCCATCAGGATGACTCTGTCCCATTTTGCAGAATCTTGAGGTTTTCCCCCACTGGCCCTGACTGACATAACAGGGTCCACCTTGGATGAGTGTCCAAACATCTCTAAAGAGTTCTATAGTCCTCACAACCATGTCTTCAGCTGCAATTCAACTCTATCCATCCTCCTGTACATGAGATAAAGGCTTCTCTATGAGCTACTGCAGAGGCTCTCAGACTAGTCAATAACAGCTTGTAACAATCTGTTGCAGATTCCCATTATCTTTTTATAGGTGATCAATACAGCTTATAGTAACTAGCCAACTCCACTATTTTATAGGACAACTCCCCCCTACCTACCCTTCACCCACCCATGCATACATAATTTTTTAAAGGTTTCTGGAGGCTAAGGTTAATGTGGCTCCAGGGGTGAGCAGCTGGCTAGCACTCCTTTGGTTCTGTTGTGACTGCATACCTTTGGGCACCTTGAGGCCTCCAGGTCCTGGCTTGCTACCTCTTTCCAACTGCAGCCACAAAGACCACAGGACCAGTTCCGCAGATAGAATTGACATCTTTATGTTACTGAGTCTTCCTATTCATGCATAAAGTATATCATTCCATTTGCTTAGGTATTCTTTAATGTCTTTTTTAAATGTTTAAGATAGACATCAGAAACATTGCAGAATGAAAGACGTCCCCAGATCTCTCCCTTTGAAACAACAATAAACCGAACATCTAAAACTCAACAACAACAACAACAAAACCAAACTGCACACCAGCACATCTGAGTGTGCGATCTGCACATAAGAGCTTGCACAGGTCAGAACTCCAAGTGTCAAGTGATAGACTGGGAGAAAAAAAGAAGCTGTCTCTCACAGCCACCAGAGCTCCCTGAAGGAAGGTGGGGAGGGGAGAAGGTGCGGCGACTTTCCTGAACAGCCCTGCCTGGGAGAGCTGTGAGTTCCACATGGCGAGTGGCAGTGTCCAGTCATCAAGGCATAAGGCAGAAAAATAGGGACAGCAGAAAAGCGGGGATGGCAGAGAAACAACAGATGATTTTTACCAGCCAAGGATGCAAAACCAAGGCTGAGCCACAGCCTCCATTCCCCAACCTAGAGGACCCCTACCCTTAAACCTCACAGATAGAACACTGTGGAGCCCCAGGGGAATCTGAGCAAAACAGTCATGAACACTGACAGGAACTGAAACTGAGGGTAGTGAGCGTGATTAAACATCTAGAAGGGGATGAAAAAAACATTATTAAGACTTCATACAAAGCAGAGGTCCAAGAGGCTTAAACACCACCTACAGGAAACCAAAAGAAGACACCTTCTTTGCAACAGGCTAGGGACCATTATATAACTCACTCTGGGGGGGAAAAAATCAGAATACACTTCCATTAATGCTCAGGTAGAGAAATAGTCCATTACACACCACAAACAATCAAGGTGACAAGGCAGGAAATACTGAAAAGGGTCAGCTTACCTAAAACAAAATGTATATATATATATATATATATATATATATATATTAGAAATAAGGCAACTACCAGACAGAAGCAGAAGAGTGCAACCCTTACAAGGAACAGAGCATTGTAAGCTTAAAAATAAGAAGAGATTTGCTATAGCAAGATAGTAATAAACATTCAGCATATATAGGGATATAGGAACAAATTGAGACAACAATGACTGAAAAGGGGAGGATTCAAAGATTCAAATTTGCAAAGGGGAATGGAGATAAGGTGCGCACAGAAGAAAAGGGACAACTGTATATATAAAACTATCCTTTATAAATTCATAATGGTAATCACACACCAAAGATGCAGAACCAAAGTATATAATGTAAAACAAGAAGAACCAGAGGCAAAACCCACAAAAGCCAATGAAAAAAAAAACACAAAAACCAAAACCCAGCAACACAACAACAAGGAAGCAATGAAAATATCGAGATACCAGAAAGCAAAAGATAAAATGGCTATAAGGAGATCTCATATTTCAATAATTACCGTAAACGTACATGGACCAAACTCACCAATAAAAAGGAGCAGAGTTGCAGAATGGATCAAAAAATAAAACCCAATCATATGGTCATATCAATAGATGCAGAAAAAGCCTTCGACAAGATACAGCATGCATATATGATCAAAACACTTAACAAAATTGATATAGAAGAAAAGTACCTTAACATAATAAAGTCCATATATGACAAACCCTTAGCCAACATTATACTTAGTGGTGGAAAATTAAAACCTTCCCTCCAAGATCAGAAACAAGGCAAGCTGTTCATTATTGCCGCTGTTATTCAATATAACATTCAAGGTCCTAGCAAGTGCAATCAGGCAAGAGAAAGATAGAAAAGACATCCAAATAGGAAACGAAGAACTTGAACTATCACTATTTTATTCTCTATATAGAAAGACTAAAGACTCCCAAGAACACTACTAGCAACAATAAGCAAATGCAGTAAAGTTTCTGGATACAAAATCAATGTTCAAAAATCCATAGCATTCCTATACTCTAATAACGAAGTGTCAGAAAAAGAAGTGGAAAAATTAATTCCTCTTGCAACTGCGATAAAAAGAATAAAATACCTAGGAATAAATCTCACAAAACATGTGAAGGACCTATATAATGAAAATTACAAGACGCTTTTTAAAAAAGTGGAAAAAGATACGAAGAAATGGAAAGATATTCCATGTTCTGGGATTGGAAGAATCAATGTAGTAAAAATGACCTTATTACTTAAAGCATTATACAGCTATAATGCAATCCCCATCAAAATCTCATCATTGTTGGAACAACAAATCTTTCGATTTTTATAGAAGCACGAAAGACCCTGACTTGCCAAAGCCATTCTGAGAAAAAAGAACAAGGCCGGAGGCATCACTCTGCCTGGCTTAAAATTATATTACAAGTGACAATTATCAAAATGTGATGGCATTGGCATGAGAACAGACACACGGGCCAGTGGAACAGAATTGAGTCCATGTTTATATGGGTAAATAATTTTCAACAAAAGAACCAAAAACATACAGTGGAGGAAGAAAAGCCTCTTTAATAAATGGTGCTGGGAAAACTGGAAAGCCACCTGCAAAAGAATGAAACTAGACTGTTGTCTATCACCACACACCAAAATTAACTCAAAATGGATTACAGATATGAATATAAGACCTGAAACAATAAAATGCATAGAAGAAAACATAGGAACTAAACTCAAGGACCTTGGCCTTAAATTTGACCTCAAAAGCAAGGGAAGAAAAGCAAAAATAAATGAATGGGATGACATCAAACATGAAAGCTTCTGCACGGCAAAAGAAACCATCGATGAGGTAAAGAGACAACCATCCGAATGGGAAAATATATTTGCAAGCAACACTTCTGATAAGGGCCTAATATCCAAAATATACAAAGAACTCGTACGACCCAATAACAACAAAAAACAAACAATCCAATCTAAGAATGGGCAGAGGACCTGAACAGATACTGCTCCATAGAGGACATACAAATGGCCAAGAAATATATGAAGAGATGCTCAACATCGCTAGCTATTAGGGAAATGCAAATCAAAACCACAGTGAGCTACTATCTCACACCTGTTAGAATAGCTGTTATCAACAGGGCAAGTAATAACAAATGCTCGAGAGGATGCAGAGAAAAAGAAACCCTCATACACTGCTGGTGGGACCGCAAATTGGTACAGCCACTATGGAAAACAATATGGAGGTTCCTCAAAAAACTAAGAATTGATCTACCATATGATTGAGCAATCCCTCTACTGGGTATTTACTCCAAAGACATAAAAACTCATATTCAAAAAGATACTTGCATACCGACGTTCATAGCAGCATTATTCACGGTGGCCAGACATGGAAGCAACCAAAGTGTCCTACGATAAATGATTGGCTAAAGAAGCTGTGGCACATGTATACAATGGAATATTATTCAACCATAAGAAGAGATGAAATACTGCCATTTGCAACAACATTGATAGACCTTGAAATAATCATACTAAGCAAAATAAGCCATATAGAAAAAGGTAAAAATCACGATATCACTTATATGTGGGATATATGTAAATCTAAAAGCAACAAATGAACAGGACAAATAGAGACTCATGGACACGGATAGTGGACTAGTGGTTACCAGAAGGTGCGAGGGGAGGGAGGATGTAGATGGAGAAAAAAAAATTTAAATCATTTCTTCAATTAAAAAAATAATAAATTTTAAATAAATAAATAAATAAAGGCTTCCATCCTTACGCTTTCCATAGCATTCCCCCAAACCAGGACATTTTCTCAGGTCTCCACCAATCAAATCTATAGTAGTTCAGCTGCCACCATGTGCCCCACCTACCAATGTGGACAGCATCGTTCTGACCTGTAGGCAGTTGCTGAGCTAGTCCCCAATCCCCATTCTTTGCCTGTGTTCATACCCCTTGTGTTAGCGAGGGTCCTGTGAGGAGCAGACACCAATACGGTATTAAATATGCAAAGATATTTTAGGGGAAGCACTGTTAGAGAAAATAGAGGAGAAAAAATGGCTGGGAGAGCCATCAAATCTCAATGCATATGACAAGATCTAAGGGATTCAAAGGAGTGAGGCCCAGGAAGAGTGGAGCAGGTTAGGGAGGAGAGGAGGTCCAGGAAGTAAGAAGCCAAGGACTGAGAACATCTCTGCTTTGCGGGTATCCTGTCACTGCCATAAAATCACCACAGCCTGGGTGACAGGCTTTCAGGCTGGGGAATGGCTCTGATGTGTGACCACCCTGGGCACCCTGCGTGGGAACCACACAGGGGACAGCCTCGATCGGGGCCCATCACACGGTCACGGCTATGTAAACTGGGCCTTATCTGGAAAGGGTCTTGCAAATGAAAGGGATTTTTAGTGTCAATTATACTTTGAGAAGGTCATTCAGGCACACGGAAGCAAATTTAAAACATTCAAAGGGTTTACAGTAGACACTCCCCTCCACAGGCCCCAGGTGCCCAGGTGCCCTGCCAGGGATGAGCATGTTATCAAGTTACAGATTTCTTGTGTGTCATTCCTGAAGAAACAAAGTTATACAAACGTTGTTACTATGGCCACTTTAAGCACCTAAGGGTAACAGGGGTAGGGGGTGCAGTGGGGGCAGGTTTGCTTCTACTTTTACTTCTAATGGAGAAGTAAAAGTTGCCCTCCACAGACTGGAGAGTTCAGGCGAAGAGATGGAACCTCAAGGAAGGCACCAGGGCTGCTGAGTGCGCCTCTCCTCCAATCCCACCACAGCTGCAGAGTCCAGGGCCGCTCAGAAGCTTCTTCATCCCCTCATGGATGTCCAGGCTCTGGGTGGGCCACCTCTGTGGGGCTTAGACCACAGCCCAGTGCGCTGCCCCCGCCCACCTCCATCACCAGCCTCCCTCGCAGCACAGTCGGAATCGGAGAGCAGTGTGGCTGTGTCACCGTGTCGCCACAGGTCTAAGGACAGAAGAACACCTCCCCTTTCTCCTGGACTTCCGGTGGGTCTCCCTGGGCTCCCAGCCAGCACACAGGGCTCTACACACAGGTGGTGCCCCCGTCCAGATCAAGTTGGGCTTCTGAAGTGTTTACAAAACTCTACATTGACATAAAGTGTTTCTTCCCCATTGAGAAACTGGAGACCTGCCTCAGGGAGGAGCGAGGTCTCCAGGCCAGAACAGTTGGTTCCCAGGTCCATTGTGCGCTCCACAGACATGCTGGATGTCCCAATACACACTCTGTCACTTTCCCTGGATGGAACCTTGGACCACCAAGACCCCGTAACTTGTTTCTGCTGCTGCCCCTGGAGCCGGAGGTCCCTCCATCTCCAGCTCCAGGGGCAGCAGCAGAAAGTCTCCAACCCTGGGGTCTCAAGGAGGAACCCCTGGAGCACTAGGTCCATGAAGGAAGAGAGGCCTTGGGGGAATAAAGAGAAGGAGGAAGAAAGAACATGAGAGGTCTAAGCCAGTCGGAAAGGGGGAGGATCAGCCGGAAAAGGGAGGGGGATCAAGGAATACCCATGGAGCTGTTTGGAGAGGGCTTTCCGGGTACTGGGCCACAGAAAACGATGGGCAGGTGGCTGTGCTGCCCCTGCAGGGACCAGCCCTGGTCCTGAATTTCCAGGATTTCCAAGGCTTCACTCTGTACAATCTTGGGAGTGATCTGAACCCTGGCCTGATCAGTTCAGTCACTCAGTTGTCCCTTCCTCATCTACCTTCCTCGACACTTGAGGGACCACAGAGGACCATTGTTCCAAGGATCTTGGCAGTAGGCCAGGACACAGACAACTGACAACTCCTTCCTCGGGATTTGGGGAGGCCATGCCCCTCTGCAGCTCTCTGCCGGGGTACCCAGGGATCCTGCCTCTTTCCCCTAGGTGACCTAAGTGCCAGCAACCTAAGTCTAGACCACTTCATCCCCCACTGACTGCTACCCATAACACTTGAACTTAGGAGTTCTGCCACCCTATCCCCAGATCTCATTTCTAACCCAGAGTGTTGAGAGTTTTTGGCCAGAAGAGGATTCCCCAGGGCCTCCAACCCTACAGCTGAGCAAACTGCGAGATAATCAGAGCCCCCTCCTAAGCCAAGACATGCCAGAAACAGTTGGTGGTTAGGAACTGCCTGTCTGCAGTATCCATGTGGCAGGCTGTGAGCATGGGAGGCCCTATGCAGAGTCCTGGTTGCTTGCTCAGGGGACCAGACTAATAAGTAGGTACTAGACTCAGGATACATGCTGATACATGTGTATACATGCAGCATAAAAGGCCCTCTACACCAAACACCAGCAAAATCCCCTTTCCAGCCTTAGGTCCAGCTTTACAGAACTCTGGTCACAACATTTATTCATTAATTCATTCATTCAACTAATATTTAATGGTGCCTCTGTGCTGGGCTTCATGTTAGGCCTGGCGATCATTTAATGAAAACAGACAAAAGACCTGCTCTCTTGATGCTAACAGTCTAACAGTAATGACAGACAATAATGAGAACATCTTAATAGTAGTAAATTATATGGTATGCATTCCTGTTATCTGTTGTTGGGAAACAAGCGACCCCAAAATAAAACAACCTTTTTACTCTCCCTCATTCTGTGGATTGACTGGGCTCAGAGGGCAGCTCTTCTGCTCCAATGTGACATGGGCTCAGGCTACAGGCATCTGGTAGCCCGATTCATCCAGAACATTCAAGAGGGCTCCCTCACAGGGCTGCAGGTGGTGCTGGCTCTCAGCTAGGACCTCACTGGGGTCATTAACTGGTGGCCTGGGTTACCCTCCACCTGCTTCTCCACTTGGCTTGGCTGCTTTCAGCTGGGCACCTGGGTTCTAGGATGGCAGGTTCTGAACAGACAAGTCAGAAACCACAAGGCATCTTATGTCAGAACCTCAAAAGCCAACCGGTGTCACCTTCCTCATATTCTTGTCATCAGAGCTAGTCATAGATCCAAGGGGAGGGGAGTTAGGCCCCACCTCTGGATAGGGGATGGTGAGGCCACATTGCAAAAGAGCATGCGGGCTCGGGCATAATTTTGAGTCCATCTTCGGAAAAAGAAACCTGCACAGTCATTGAGAAAGTGATAGAAGATATAGAAAACATTTTAATTCAAACTTTTTTGATTTAAGATTTTAAAATTTAATTGAAAAAATTAATGCAAAACATAAAATTAATGTAAAATAAAGGAAGAGATGCCACTTTTAGATAGCATGGTCAGGGTAGGGCTCACTGAGGTGATATCTGACCAGGCCTGAGACGGTGAACAACTGCGCCATACAGATATTTGAAAGAGGAAACTTCCAGAATCGCCCTCTACACATTCGTAGCCTCTGAACTGGAGCTAGCACTGAAGCTGGAGCAGGGATGGAGATGGACAGATTTTTAAAAAATTTTCTACCTAACTTTACCTTAAGAAACTAGAAGAAGAGAAAACTTAATCCAAAGTTAACAGAAAGAAAGAAATAATAAATATTAGAGCAGAGATAAAAAAATAAAGGATAGAAAAACAATAGAGAAACTTAATGAAACCAGTCAGTCCTTTAAAATACCAACAAAATTGACAATCCTTTAGTTAAATCAACTAAGAAAAAAATACTCAATTTACTAAAATCAGAAGCAAAAATTAGAACATTACTACTAACTTTACAGAACAAAAAGAATTATAAAAGAATACTATGAACAACCATGTGCCAACAAATTGGATAACCTAAATTGAACAAATTCTTAGAAACACCAAGACTGAATCATGAAGAAATAAAAAATCTGAATAGATAACCAGTTGACCCTTGAATACTATGGGTTTGAATGGTGAGAGTCCACTCCCATGTGGATTTTTCATCTTGTAAACAGAAGCATAAGCTAATGGTATTGATACAGTACTGTGAATGTATTTTCTTTTCCTTATGATTTTCTTAATAACATTTTCTCTTCTCTAGCTTTCTTTATTGTAAGAGTACAGTATATAATACATGTAACATACAAAATGTGTGTTAACCAACTGCTTATGTTATCAGTAAGACTTCTGTTCAATAGCAGGCTATTAGCAGTTAAGTTTTGGGGGAGTCAAAATTATATTTGTAGTTTTGCATGCACGGGCAGGAATCCAGAATATCGAGTTGAGCATGTACAGCTGCTTTAATTCTAGGTGATGTTTACTGGTCTAGGCATTGTAGATAAGAGCCTGAGGGGGTACAGTCATCAAGAATGGAGCTAGTCTGCAAGGGGTGCACATGTGGCACCAGGAAATGCTGGTGTTTGAGATGGGTCCCAAGGGGCTGCCCCTTAAGAGTAAGTCAGCTCGTTCTCACATGAGCTGCAGTGTGGGTGGCCCAGAAAATCTGAATCATAAAATCGGTATTAATTGATTGCTTTCATTACTCTTGTTGAATATTGTATTTGAAGACCTCTTCAGTGCAGTTAAGAAAGAAAGGAAACAAACATATAAGTTTGAAAAGAAGGTACAGAACTCTCATCATTTGCAAAGGATAATATGTCGTGTGCAGAAAATGCAAAACAATTATAAAATGCTTAGAGTTAATATGATAGCTTTAAAAATTATAAAAGTTATTAGCATTTTTACACAGGTGAAAAATAGAAAGTGAAAATTTAAAAACAGAATTTGTACAAGACATCGATTGGGATATTTTTAAATGAGAGTAATTCAAGAAAATAGAATTAACTGAAGGAATCTATCATGTTTATGACTTGGATAATTCAATATTATAATATTAACTTCCCAAAATGCTCTAAGAATCAAAGTAAATCCCAATCAAATATTCATCAGGTGTATTTGTGAAACTTGGTAAAATGATTCTAAGCTTTATATGAAAACATAAAAGATGATTAACAGCCAAAACACTTTTAAATAAGAACAATAGTGGTCCAAGAATTTTCTTAGCAAACATCTAGACTCATTTCAGACTTATAGTAAGAGAGTAGGGTATTGATATTGGGATAGACAAATAGATTTTGAAACATAATAGGTAGCCTCAAATAAAACAATACACATACAGGCATATATAATTCATATATATGCCTGTATGTACATGCGATTTGTATTTATATGTATGAATACACATTGTATATATATGACACATATACCAGTGTATCATATATATATATATATATACACACACACATTACAGATAAATGAGTAAAAGAAAAATTTTTAATAATTACTTTAAGAAAAATTTGTTATCCATATGGAAAAATGCAATTGTGCCCATCCCTTTTAAAATAACAAAGTAAAATATCTTTGACCATGGTGTAGGAAAAGATTTCTTGAACAAGTTACAATAAAATGTTAGGTAGCTAATCAGATATGAGCAACAGGGGAATGAAGGAGTGGAGGCCCAGCCCAGAGACCATCCAAAAACACCCCATTGGTAGTTAAAGAATCCCTCCTGCATCCCTGGAGACAAAGGACAGGAGGACCACAACCTATAGCTGGTTTAATCCAGCCACAGACACAAGCGCAGAAGATACTACCCTAACCTGCCCACAAGCTCAGCCTCCTTATATCATCATTATAATACCATGTTTATGCCCGGAAGTTCATGAACCTAATTATAACAGACTGAATTCTGTGTAAACGCATGCGCACTAAGCAAAGAGTTATATAGCAGCCAAGTGTCAATCGAAATGTCCTCACAAGCCAATCACCTAGGAACACCTTTGTAACCACCCATCACAGCCCTAATATAACGCAGACCTCCCCCTCCCCTGGGGTTACAACTCTCTTCACTGAAAACCCATTCCTTCTTTGGAGCATGCTCTTTCTAAAGTATACCTTTAATAAATCTTTTTTTAAAATCTTGCTGACCTGTGATTCTTTGCTTCATCAATAGGAAAGAACTGAGGAAAATGCTAATTGCATTTTTGTGTCATTACTCCCCCCATTCCTCTCCTTCCCCTCCCCACCCCTTGCCACTAGGGCAACACCAAATTGCCTCCCAAAGGTAATGAAAGCATTAACCTTAAGGGTAATAGTTGATAAAATCAAAACGTAAAAATTGAGCTCCCAGGTAATTGGTTGTTGAGGTTTTCATTCCCAGTGGACAGTGGTAAATGACCAAACATCCTTTGGGAAAGGTCTGTGGCAAGAATATAGCTAGGCCTGCAATCTAGGGCTTTTTCTTATAGGCACTCAGCCTTCCTGCTCCTCAAAAGACTCTGACATACAAACTGGCTTTTGTATAGCAACTGGGTAAGGATTTCTAAATATCCTTTACCGAAGATTGGTTGCTGTCCCGAAGAGCTAGCAGTTTTTATACTCATATATGTCAAGCAATATCTTAATGCCTCGGTGAGGAGAGTGAATGCTTCTATGCCCTCTATGGAGATACAGTGAGAAAATGGTTAAGCAGGTTGCACATATGAAAAAATTTCAATATTCCCGTCCTCCTGAGCTATTTTAAGACACCTACCTCCACAGTGTACGTGATGTTGATTTTATTGATATAGGCTACTGTTGTTCACAATCTTTTATATATGGCAAAATCACCTAGAGAGCTGAAAAAAGAAAAATACAGTTCTCAGGCCTGCAGAAGTAGAATGAATGCTTGGGCCTTAAAAGTTGTACTACTATTCCAAGATGATTTTATTACACAAGTACTGAGAATCTTTGCTCTGAGCTACTGGTTCTTAACTTTGCTGCTCGTTGGAATCACCTGGGGAGTTTTACAAATATTAGTACCTGGATCCCACTACTAGTCATATTTAATTGATTTAAGGTATGATGCGGCCTGTGGCTGTTTAAAATCTCCCCCAGATAATGTAAAGTACAGATGAATTGGAGAATTATTGCTCTTAGCCACAGTTGAATTCAGTTTTTTAAAATTTATTTATTTCAATTACAATTGACAAACAATATCATGACTTTCATGTATACAGTATAGTGATTAGATCTTTATATCCTTTATAAAATGATCACCCCGATAAGTCTGGTACCCCTAAAACACCATACACAGTTATTATAATATTATCGACTATATTCCCTAGGCTGAACTTCACAAAATCATGACTATTTTTATAACTGGCAATTTGTACTACTGAATCCCTTTCACCTGTTTCTTCACCCTTCCTCCAAATCCCCCTGGTGACCATCAATTTTTCTCTCTGTACGTATGAGTTTATTTCTGCTTTGTTTGGTCATTTATTTTGACCAAACATTTGTTTTTTAGATTCCACATACAAATGAAATTATATAGTATTTGTCTTTGTCTGACAGATTTTAATGTAGGGAGAAGGCAAGAGAACTTAAATGTTGAATCAAAGCTATATTCAGAGACTGCAATATGCTGATTGGCCCTATGGCCAGAGCACAGGGACACCTGCAGAGCAAAGGAAGCGTTCTTCTGGGATTGCTGACAAACCTCCACACTGTGAAGGGAAAACAGAACAACAGTCTTTAAGTGCTGCCCTACACAAAATAAAATCATTCATTTTCTATGATAAAACCATAGGGAACCTATGGATCAAAGGCTGGGAATTGCCAGCAGGTCTGTCATGCTACATATTCTTACCTTTTCACACTACGTACTCTAACCCTTTTACTCTGTATCCCCATGCCATCAATAGGAAATCGCTCAACAAAGTCTTAATCTGTAATTTATGGAAACTAAAGAATGATATAGTAACTGAATTCTCCAAACACTCCGAGGTCTCTCTCAGTGTCTTGACTCTGTCCCTCTCATTGTCTCTGTCTTTCTTCTGTCCCTCTTAGTCTCTCTTAGGCTCTCTCATTGTCAGCACCAAGCTGATCAAGAAAAGAAGTTTTCAGTGGTGAGAGGCCCAGTTGAAAGAACACACGAGGGGCTGATAAGAGAATGAAATGGCGGGCACCTACCTTATTGCTGGGAACATCCTTCTGCTTCTGCTTCTGCTTCTGCTTCTGCTTCTGCTTCTGCTTCTGCTTCTGCTCCCTTAAGGCATCACATGGGCTCCACATATATCAGAGTACAACAGTGGCATTCTGCCACACATGAGTGATACAATGAGCTGAATCGTGTTTACATATATTAGGCACAGGAGCCCTACTACACTAATATAACATTCTAAATCCGGTGTCCTATTCCTAGCTGTAAGCCTGGATCACAGCCAGACCTGGGACTAGCCAGGCCTGGGACCCATAGTCATTCTCTGCCCATGAGAAGTTACCATGTTCTGCCTATGGAGCATTACCCCTTCTCTACTAAACTTTCTTTTAGACTCTCACTCTGGCATGCCTTTCAATTCTCTCTTCCACTCAGCCAAGAACCCTTCCCCTCTCACTGCAGGGATTGCGATTCCCACCACTTAGGGAATTTGCCCTGTCCTGCGTCAATTTCACTTAGCCTAATACCTCCTAGGTAAACCCACAGTGTCACACATGGTAAGACTTCATTCTTTCTATGGCCAAGTAATAGTCTATTATCTTTGCATACCACTTCTTTATCCTTGGGTCCATTGATGGAGACTTAGGTTGCTTTCATATCTTGGCTATTGTAAATAATGCTGCAATGAACATAGGGGTGCATGTGACTTTTCAAATTAGTGATTTGGATTTCTTCAGATATTTACTCTGAAGTGAATTACTGGATCATAAGGTCATTCTATTCTTAATTTTTTGAGAAACCTCCAAATCGTTTTCCATAGTGGCTGCACCAATTTGCAATTCCACCAACAGTGCACACACATTCCCTTTTCTTCACCTCCTCACCAACACTTGTTTGTTGATCTACCGATGACAGAAATTCTGACAGGTGTGAGGTGATAGCTCATTGTGGTTTTGATTTATATTTCTCTGATGATTGGTTATGTTGAACATCTTTTCATATGTCTGTTTGCCATCTGTATGTCCCCTTTGAAAAAAAAGTCTAAGGTCTTCTGTACATTTTTAAATTAGATTATTTGGATTTTTTTTTTTCGGTGTTAAGTTGTTTGAGTTTCTTAGGTATTTGGATACACCCTCTATCGAATATATCATTTGTGAATATCTTCTTCCATTCATTAGGTCGTCTTTTCATTTTGTTAATGTTTTTTCTCATTGTGCAAAAACTTTTAGTTTGATGTAATCTCATTTGTTTACTTTTGCTGTTTTTGTTTCCCTTGCCTGAGGAGACATATCCAAATATATATTTAATTACTGATTATCGAATCAGTAATAAAGGTTGCTCCTTCATTATTATTGATCTGTTTAGATTTTCTATTCCTTCACGATTCAGTCTGGTCAGTTGTTTCCCCCTGAATGTGGGAAATAATCCTAGAATTTGACAGTAACTGTTGAAATGGCCAACCCAGTGAACTAAATAGCCCTTCAACATCTTATATTTGTTCCATTTCTGATGGCAGTATAGCTGAATCTGGCAGAACTGATCATTTGTCCCTATTAGATCAATTGCCAACTTTCTGGGCAAAACTCTCAACTGATATTGGCAGAATCCATAGTGCGCCTCCTATTTATATTCAAATAGATCCCTCAAAACCCCTCCCCAAAATATGTCAATACCCTATAAGAGGATTTTCAAGACATAAAGCTCATAATAAAAGACTATAAAACTCAAGGTTTTATTATCTTTCGTACTAGTCCCTGCAACAATCCTATTTTACCTGTAAAAATGCCTAAGGGACAAAGGTGGAAATTTGTCCAGGACCTTAGAGCAATAAGCAACATCGTTATTCCCCTACACCCTGTTGTTCCTCACCCTCATACACTACTAACATCTGTCCCAACTGGAGAAAATTCTTTACTGTAATTGATTTACACAGTGAATTCTTGAGCATTCCAGTTGATACCTTTTGACCTTCACTTAGGAAGCAAAACAGTTCGCCTGGACAGTAATGTCTAAAGGTTTTACTGAGAGCCCTTTTTATTTCTCACAAATTCTGAGGATCTATTTGGATAATATAACTTTCCCTAAAGATTCTACTTTGTTGCAATGTGTAAATGATTTTCTTCATTGCTCTTCTCCTCTGGTCTCCTCATAGGAAGATGGCATCCATCTGTTAGAACTTTGGCCTTAAGGGATATAAAGCCGCTAAAGGAAAATTTCAGTTTGTCCAAACTGAGATTTAACATTTGCGCCATCTGATATTGAAACAGGACTACACCTGGATTCAGTTAGGCATCATGGTGGCCTTAGTTTCCCAAGGCCCAGAACTAAGCGTCAATCGTGAGGCTTTCTTGGGCTAGGTCTCTATTGCCAAAATTGGATCATAAATCTCTCTTCTGGTAAAATCTCTGTATGTTTTATTAAAGAATGGCAGTTCCCAATCCAATTTTATGGGAAGAATGGATGGCATAGCCTTTAAAGCCTTAAAGGAGAGTTTAATGAACCCACCTGCTTTGTACTTTATGAGATAGAAGCTCTCCTGAATTCTCATCATACCCTACATTTTTAATCAGTCAGGCACCTCACTTCCTAGGAATTCCTTTTGTTAACTGCTCCTTACATAACTCTTTCCAGTTGCGATAACCTTGACCCTGCAACTCTTCTCCCCTCCAATACCAGTGAAGCTCCTCACAATTGCTTGCTAAGCATGATGGATCATGTCCTGACTCCTCATGATAATCTGCAGGAAACTCCTCAGGGAAACACTGAATTCTCATGCTTTACAGTTAATATTTTAAAAGTAAAAATGGTAAGTATTGTGCTAGATATCCTATTGTAACTCTTTTTAAAGTCATCAAGGCAGCATCTTTCCCTCTGGCTACTTGAGCCCAACAGGCTGAATTATATGCCCTCATTAGGGCTTATATTGCCAACATTTATACTGACAGTAGATATGCCTTCAGCATAGCTCATGATTTTTGAAGGTTATGGAAGCAATATGGCTTCCTTTCTTTCAGTCAAAATAAAATTGCAAATGGCTCATATGTTCATGAATTATGGGATGCTATACTTTTACCTGCTGCTATTATAAAGGTACCAGGGCATTCTAAACTTGACTCTCTGGAATCTAAAGGAAATCACCTTGTTGACACTTCTGCAAGAAAGATCTACCCTTATAAAAATCAAAAGCAGTCAACCTCTGCCATGGTCCAAAGGGATAATATTTCTTCAGCTGATAACTTAGAAAAAAACAGCCAGAGAAACACAACAAAAGGAAAATAAAGAAAATTCAAGATTGGAACTCTTAACAGTTGTTTGATTAAAAGAGAAAGCTCTGGTTCGGACCAAATAATAATGCAGTCCTATAAGAAACTCTGAAGTTCACGTGCCTAACTACTGCACATACATTAAACCATTGATTCGCTGACAAAATGACAGTATTAATGAATCAACATTGGTGGAGAAATATTATTTGTCCCACCCGTTCAAAATATAACCCAGAGAAACCTGTTTGTAATGCCCCTGGACATTTTAAATTGCTTAATGGACCATTTGAAGTTTGGCAAATAGATTTCATACAGCTTCTCCCATCTCATGGATATTATAAATATGCTTTAGTCATGATGTGTATGTTTATTACTGGACTCTAGCTTTCTTTTGTAAACAAGCTACTGTCTCTTCTGCCCTTAAAGGCCTATTAAAAAGATTATCCTTACCTGGGGAACTCTTCTCAAACTCCATAGTGATCGAGGACCCCATCTTACAGGTCAGGTGCTTCAACAAGTCTGTGCTGTTTGGCCAGTGTTACAACATTTCACTGCACTTACCATCCTCAGTCCTCAGATTTAGCTGAATGTACTAATGGCATCATTAAGATTCAATTCACAGTACTCGTAGAGACATTTCAAATACGTTGGCCAAAGCACTGCCATTGGACCTTTTAAATCTCAGATCCATCCCTTTTGGAGCTCATAAAATCTCACCTTTTGAGATAATTACAGGACACCGCATGCATTTACCTCCTGCTTCTTTTGATCCACAGTTGATAAAGGGAGACATGCCTCAATATTGTAAAGGCATAATTGCTTCTACTGAAGATAACCATGCTTTAATACAGTGCTCTCCAAGGAGACGAAAACCCATAACATCACACTCTACAACCTGGACACTTTGTTTACTAGAAAATACACTTCAAAAAAGACTCCCTCCAGCCTTGCTGGAAAGGTCCCTATTAGGTACTGTTGACTAACTCCTGTGCTGAGAGCAGATTCTTGAATTCAGGAAGTAGACTCTTGGATTCACGTATCACACCTAATGAAGCACCAAACGCCAACTGGAATTGCACACAGTCTAGTGAACTGAAATTGAAGCTGTCAAAAATTGCAGCAGGTGACAGTTTTTCCAAAACAACTGGACCAGGCCTGTATAACATTTTCTTACTGTTGTTTCTTCTCTCTCTTGGAAGAAAAATGCCCTTGTTTGTATTTCCCAATCTGCTGTGAAAGGGGAAACCTCTCCAGTTCTTGGACCTGTCATCAAGAGCTTCAACAACTAAGACAGTACTGACCCTTTAGTTAGTTTACTTATTTCAGATCTGAACTCCTATTTTAGAATCATTATCATTAAGTTCGTTATGTTGGTCTTAATTTTGCTCTGTATTTTTTTTACCATTAAGCTCTGTAACTGTTGCTTGTCAAACCTGGACATGAGTGGTATTCGGACCATGAACTTTCTCTCCTACATGGACATGAAACCCAGAAGAGGTCTTTCCTGGCATCAAGGGACAAAAGGCCACTAAAATTGGAAGACATGACTATTGATAAGTGATGTTTTCAGAGAAAAATCTCAATCAAAAGGAGAAAATGTCAAAATTAATGACAGAGACTAGAACCAAGACAGGGATCAGGAGAGCCTATAGGTAAAGCTATCATGCCCGAGGTCAGTTACAAAAGCCCTATGGGAAGAACTTCATGATTATAACATACCCCAAACTTTCTCTTCCCCTCTATAAAGAATTTTCTCTCCTTTGTTTTCCCCAGACTTGCAACTCATCATGGCTGCATCTTGGGATTACATTCTTTTCTTTTTTCCTGAAGAAATCCTTTTTGCTGAAGGAATGCCTGCCTGACTTCTTGTTTGTCCATATCCCTGAAAATTGACTTTGCTGCATCCATAAGTTTGAGGATGTGTTTTCATATTTTTTTAATTTCCCATCTGATTTTTTATTTGACCCATTGTTTGATGAGGAGTGTTGTTTAATTTCCATATATCTGTGAATTTTCCAGCTTGCATCCTGTTATTGATTTCTAATTTCATACCATTGTGTTTGGAAGAGATACTTGGTATAATTTCAATCTCCTTAAATTTGTTCAGGCTTATTTTATGAGCTAACATATGCTCTATCCTGGGGAATGTCCCATGTGTGCTTGAGCAGAATGAGGTTCTACTGCTGTTGGATGGAATGTTCTGTGTATGTCTATCAGTTCATTGGATCTAAAGTGTAGTTCAAGTCCATTATTTCCTGGTTGATTTTCTGTCCGGATGATCTGTTTATTGTTGAAAATGGAATATTGAAGTTCCCTACTGTTATTGCATTACTATCAATTTCTGCATTCGGATACATTAATAATTGCTTAATATATTTAGGTATTCCAGTGTTGTGTGAGTATATGTTTTACAATTGCCATATAGTCTTGATGAAGTGACCACTTTATGATTACACAAGGACTTTGTCTCTTTTTACAGCTTTTGACTTGAAGTCTATTTTTTTCCTAATATAAGTATGCCTATACCTACTCCCTTTTGGTTTCCATTTGCATGTGAATATCAATTTTTAAATTAGGGGAGAAGCAACAGCTTTCTTATATCCCTTAGAAATATTGAGAAAAAGAGGCCCTTTACTTGAGGTGAAGAAAGTCAAGGCAAACCAAGAAATAGCTGGCGGAAATCCTGATCCTGTTTATTATAATATGTGGGGCTGCTCGATATCACCTATCATGCTGACAAAAAGATTTAAAACTCCCTTTGAATGCCGCTGAAACAAATTGAAGCAAACATAATTTTAAATATAAGAGTGAAGATGGAAAGGCAAAGAGGATAAGAAATCATTATTGGCACCTAAAGAAATGAGGGATAACAGTGAGCCTTTACAAAACTCATCAAAATCAGCAATGACAATATGGAAGTGAGCAGATTATTACTGATGGCCAGAGGAAAACTCAGATGTGACCCACAACTCAAAATTCCTATCATTATCATTCTTTAGGAAAGAAAATCATAGAGAATTAGCATCAAGGACCACACATTCAAAATTAACATGAACATATTGGACATTAGAACTCACGAAAAAGTAATACGGGAAACAGAATGATTGTGTTGGTTAAAATAATTTGAAATATAAATATCAGAAATTTTCAAGTAGTTTAAACGATTAAGGAGGTTAATTATCTTACCAAACTGGAAGTTGAAAAGTAGGTCTCAGGATTTAGGGGTACTGATTGAATAGCTCAACAATGACATCAAAGACCCAGGTTCTGGCTTGTCATAGTTCTGCCATGCTCAGGACATGGACTTTGCCCCTGATACAATGTCTTTAAGGTCACCAGGTAGTAATATAGTCCAAATTTATAAACAAATATGGTCATATCCAAAGAATGAAAAGATAAACTCCTCCAATGTCTCCTTTCAACAGTCAGCAACTCCTTATTTATTATGTGCAGCATTAGCAAAGAGGTCATTACACAATCATTCCTAAACCATAGCAGAAGATAAGCAGGGTAGTCTGTTAAAATAAGGAGAGAACAATACAACCTCTAATTACATTTGCTTTTCTTTTAAATATAAGAAATAAACTAATCATTGCTAACATTTTATATATAGACATTGGCAAACTGATAAATGTATAAATGAAGATATGCATATTGTGGTTTAACAAAAGTCACTTATAGATAGGTTGCACAATCAAAAACAAGTTTGAAACCTCATATTATTCAAATCTGCAGATGTAACAATCCACTTGCTTGCCCATATTCCCAGTAAGGTGCAATGACATCCAATGTCATTTCTCATAATTCTTATTCATGTGCACTGGACATCTGGAATCTAGGCCTGCCGGGGAGAAATGACTCCCTAACACATTTTTATAAATATAAATTAAAACTAATCCTGATTGCCTTGTCTAAAACTCAATTACCCAATGATTAGTATAAATGAGCCAGTGTCATCAGTTCCCAGGCAAAATAAACAGGAGAATGTAAAAGCGGTTATAAGAAATAAAGGGAAAGTTGAAACTATCCCAGGGAAATCAGCTACTCTGAGGGCTGGGCCTTCTACCTTGCTCATACTTTCAAGCAACTGTTCAATATTCATTTTCTGCAAGTTTTCTAGTGAGTCCAATTACTCAGTTGGCCTTTACTGAAAGCTAAAGTTCATTTTTAGATGTTAATAACCTGTACCAATATATACAACACATTGATGCTAATGGTGGATGTTTTGAACATTTGTGACTTTTAGGAAATATAAGCACATATTGGTAAATGACTACATATATTATTATTATTATTATTATCATCATCATCATCATTAAAATATTTACTAATAAAGCTCCTAAGAAAATCTATATATTGAAATATGCTTGTGACTCATATTCAAAGCAAGACTAGTTTGTAAAGAAAGTGTCGACTTGCTGTTATGCATTGTGCTCATGCATTGTGAAAGTCAAACGTAGAATTCTGGATGCTTTGGGTGGCCGTCTGGAAAGCAGCTTAGAGATAGTTTCCACATGAAATAAATCATCTCCTCAAGATGATATTGGATTTAAGATTTCATGTTTGTAATTATTTAAATGGAGCCATCCAATTCAATTAATTAAAAAAAAACCTGACACACTAAGTGAATCACTCCTGATGCATTCGGCCACCACTCAATAAACTAAAGCAGAAACCCCTTTAACACTGGCCATTTTCAGAGTGACGTCATTCTTTCATCAAGTTCCTACAGGGTAAATTTTTCTAGAAAAGTCCAGGGAAAGAAGCAGCTCTCATGGATGAGCTGTTAATAATAAACATAACAGTAGTTAATAGTTGTATAGCTCTTACTATGTGCCTGAGAGATGGCGGGGAGTCAACTAGGTGGTCTTGCTGGTTCACTCTAACAATCCCAGGACCCTGTGTCCCTGGGGAGATTGGGACAAGGCAGCAATGGTGCTGAAGAGAGAAAGTCAGGGAACCACCACAGTCTCTGGGTTGGGCTTGGAGTCTCCAGCCTGAGGGCCGTGGTCTAGTGGTAAAGCTAAACTAAGCAAAGAGCAAGCCCTCAGAGTTGCCCATCTCCCTGGGGCTCCACTTTACTTTCCTTTTCACAACTTTTTATGGGGTCTTGACCCCAAGAAGGAACACACTTGACAAGAAGGGCGCCTGCTTAATCCGCCCAAAATTCAGAGTCTAGCAGCAACAGTTTACAGAGGCCTTTCACAGACTGAGCAGCCAAGTGTCCTGCACTTCATTTCTTCCACCTGAGCCCAATCTTATAAAGGAGTTCCTAGACTCGTACTTCTACCAATGCGTTGAGACCTGCCCTGTCCAATTAGTACTGCACAGCTCTATCTTCTTTACTGACCCATCAGAACAGCTCTATAAAAAACAATCAGAACACATGATTCTGACCAATCAGGACAGCAGGACAGCGCTATTTGTACAAATCAGACTGTGCAAATTTGGATTCCTCATTTGCATAGAAATGGACCGATCAGGGACCAGGGTGGGAACTTCTCTATAAAAATAGGCTTTCCGTTTGTGTCCACAGAGCACACTTTTGATTTCTATCCAGACTATGCTTCCCCAGTTTGAAAACTGTTCATTTGAATACAGCTTCTCCTTTTCCCAAACTCCAGACTAGGGACTCCTGTTGGCATTGGATAGGTGGCAGCAACATTTGTTGACAAGACTTTTTTTTTTTGGAATCCTCTACCTAGGTATAGAGGACACAGTTTGATTTTTCATTTCTATTGGGTGACCAGATTCTAAGAAGCAAATGACATTTAGTCTAGTTGAGCATTTATAAAGTCAACATGAGTAAGGATTACTGTGCTTTTCTTGGACTGCGATGTGCCAGGCAAAATGCACTGTGAAGCTGCCAACCCTCCTCCTCCTCCTCCTGTCTAGGGCCCTTCCCCTACTTGAGACCTGGGCTGGTGAATAATGGACTAGGAGAGACATTGAAGGAGGCGAGCAAAGGAGAATTGCACTGAGTTCTTTAGTAAATGGATGAAGCTACATCTCTGTCTCCTCCCAGGACCCCAGGCACTTCACCCTTCCCCCTCACCTTCTGTACCTTTTTGCCCAAATCCATTAACTGCTCCTACTTCTATATATAACCACTACTTTAAAAGCAATTCTCTTTACTAATATGACCACCGGGGTACAGAAGGAGGCCTGGGCCTGGGGTGGGTCTGGAGTTCTTCTGGGTCACTCAAGCAGACTCTGGATCAAGTCAATGGGAGAGAATGGACCACCTACTGTCCCTAAAGTAAGAGGTCAGGAGAAACCCCTACATACTCTGGGTCAGATGTGGCATCTTCTGGGTGGCGGTAGGTTGGGAAGCCAAGCTGGGCAGAGGCCCAGTCTAGAGGTGGCCTGCCTCGCTAGGGTTCTCCTAGACTTCCCTTGCTTTGTCACGACCTCCTTCAGCCTCTTCTGCCTTTGACCAATGACACTGCCGCATTTTCAGTAGACATCGCATACCACACTTCCATAGAAACTAATCAGAGTTCTTTGAGGTTTGCTTTCTAAACAGGTAGAGATTTTAGGGATCTCCCAAGATTCTGAGGTGTCTAGAGCATCTGGTTCAAGAGGTCTATATTCTCCTTTCTATTTCTCTGGAGAACCCTGATCCTGACTGAGACCTGGGCCCTGGCAGATTCCAGAAGAAGTCATGCTGAAAAAGGACTCTCATGGACCTCTAGTAAAAGCCAAGGGGGCTGCAGAAGGAGGGGTCTCCACCTTTATCCAGGGTTTCCAGCCCCTCTCCTTTTCTCACCCTGGTCCACTCCACCCACCATAGCCCTGTCCTGGCTTCTCCAACTCTTTCCTCCTCTCACCTTTCCCCTCCACACGAAGCAATAACAGGCCCCAAGGAAGCGCTCCCAGCACAGGCAAGGGGGATAGGGGAGTGGAGAAGTGGCAGGGGGGAGATGGGGGAGAAAGGGGATTAGGGGATGGGAGGAGGTAGCATTTGAGACAAGCTCGAGCAGAGCCTGGAGGGGCAAGGGCAGGGCGTCACAGCCCGTCCTGCCTTCCTGGAAAGACTTGGGCCCAGGCTCTCACTCCTCAATGTGTTTAGATACCGCCTTTGTTCATCTAGGTCAGCAAGCCTGGCTTCACCACCACCACCTTCCAAGACACATTCAGGTTCTACACTTTGACAACTAAGGCAAGGGTCATAGAGTGATACTGTGGGAGAAGTTGTTGCAGAAGATGGGACCTGACTCTTGGGGCAAGAAGGCAGAACTCACAAAAATTATCACGAAATATTCTTAAGTTATGCACTTGAGTGATGTCAGGCACAGAGGGGTAGGGGTCACCCACCTGTCCAGGTAAGGGTCTTAACCTTGTAAGGGCTGACCAACACTTTCTAGCCTGGGAAGGGTGTGTGGCATTTTGCTTCAGGTTTCATTTTCAATCTGGGTCATGACTGACTTTTGCTGTGACAAATATAAGAGTGGGAGGGGTGAGACAACTGCCACCAACCAGCCTGATGTCAGGGCAGTTCCAGGTCCTTGCACCTTGCAGATGCATGGTGGCTCCAAACAGGACCTTCCTGAAGGAACATTTTTAACTTGCTTATGGTGGTGAGGATTTCATTTTGGTTGCTGTCACTGCAGAAAACCCTGCTTCACAAAGATAAGATGTTGGAAATGGAAACAGGCTTTTCAGTGCTTTTATGGCAATCTTAGGATATTCCATAGTGACTTCAATCCAGAACGTATGGAGATTTGGAGTTGTCTGGAGAATTGAAGTTGTCTCAAACATACTTTCAAGGCCGCCATCATTTGTGATCTCAAGCAGTTGATCCTCTTCTAGCTCAAAGTCTATTCACCCGGCTTACAAATGAGTCATGGATCCATTCCTTCCCAGTTCGGACTCCTTCAAAATCTCTGCCAGTGTTTGAATCATCAAAAATCCCAATGTTTATTCATTGCCCTCATAATTCCAGTTTGGCTTTGAATGCAGCCACTTTGTCTGCTGACTTGAACATACTTATCATTCTCCCCTGAAGTAACAGATGGACTTGGTTAAGCAGGTTGAATATGTCACACAAGCAAGCAAGTTTTGTGACCCTTTCTGTGTCACTGAAATGTGCTGCTAGTGGCAACGGCTTTTCTAAAAGAAATCTCTGGAGCAATTCTCGTAACTCAGAAACTCCGGCCAATGATCTACCTTTAGAAAGCCATCTCACCCCTGTGTGTAAGAGGACATGTGTGTGCTCTGTGTCTATCTCACAGCTGTGTGAACAGATGTGAGTTAAGGGCATGTGCTTTAATGTGGTTGATAATTTTAATCACATCCTGCAAAAATGTGTTAAGTTCGGGTGGCATTCTTTCGACTAGCCAGTATTTTTCTATGAATGACGCAGTGCATAGACTCACATTCAGAAGCAATCTCTTTGACCCACGTAGTGAAACCAGAAAGTTGTCCAGTCATGGCATCCGCCCATCTGTCCATATACTGACACAAAATGACCAATTCAGTTTTCTTGATATGTAATCATTCAGAGAGTTGAATATTTCTGCAGCTGTGGAGTTGGTTGGCAACAAAAGTGCACATAACATATCCTCATGCACACCCTCCTGAAAAATATATCACACAAAAACAAGCATTGTTGCCTTGTTGTCAACATCAGTAGACTCATCAGCCTGGATTGCGTACCACAGTGGCTCGTTATTCCTCAATATCCTCTACTAGCTCATCAATTCATCTAGCTATGATGCTGGGCGAAAGAGGAACACGTGCCACCTTTTGAACTGCAGCATCTCCTAAAATACATGACAAATGTCCTTAGCAGCAGGCAGGATCAACTCTCCACCAATAGTAAAGGGTTTCTTAGTCTTAGTAACGCGGTTAACCACTAAGAATGATACTCTCAGTACAGACACATTTGATGAAGTGGTGGCCTTCAATAATTGCTACTGTTTTTCATGTCACATTTTTTTTCTATTGAAAAACTCCAAAGGTTTGTCTTTTAACGCAGGGCAATTGGTATCCATGTGGCAAAGCAGTTTTGAAGTTTTCATGGCTTTGTTGGATAGCCAGTTACCATGTATTATATGAAGCAGGCTTGGAGAACCTGAATCACCTGCTGCAATGAAACTGTAAGCAGAACTCTTGGTATTTTCTTTTAAATGCAGCCTTCTATTTTGTTGGCAGTCTTAGAGTCTTCTCCTCTCTCATCATTGGGTCTTTCCCCCTTTTCAGAGAAGCTCTCCAGTGACATTTGTCTTTTACTCATTTCAACCAGGGTTAGCTTGTGAGCTTACCAAAACTGTGACTGAGACAAGTGCGCAGTGCAGGAAAGAGGCACATACCAAAGTGGCAAATTAAAAAATGGGCAGGCTGTGTGAGGACTATAATAAGTGTTGGATTCTGACTTAAAATAAAGCCTTCCACCAGATGCAGCTGTACAATTAAAGTACATCCACTCACCACTATAAAGCCTGCCACCAGATACAGCTTGTCACTTGCCACTAACTAATAGGGTCTATAGTGATATGAGTCTTCAAGCAATTGATTTATTATGGTCTCAAACCTCTCTGCTAATGTTAATCTGTATTTGCAGCTGCTCCCCAGTGCTAGCAGCACAGCCTCAGCTCCATCTCAGATCATCAGGCATTAGATTCTCACAAGGAGTGTACAACCTAGATCACATTCACAGTCCACAGTAGGGTTCACACTCCTATGAGAATCTAATACTTGATGAGCTGAGGAGGAGCTGAGGCAGTGATGCTAGCACTGGGGAGCACTGCACATAGAGATGAACCTTTGCTAGCTCACCTCAATGCCTGACTTCTACTCTGCAGCCCAGTCTATGGCCCAGGGGTTGGGGACCCCTGCTGCAAGGGACTGGAAGACAAAGTGCACAAAGGTGACTTTTACTGCCCTTCCCCTCTGTGACCGTCAGTCCTCTCTTGGGCCTACTATACTCACCCCACCCTCCATTGTGATGCTCACTCTGAAGTTGCTTCACCTCCATTTCCATGGAGTGCTCTCCTTCTCTCTCCTTCAGAACTGGAGTTCCCAAGACTGTGCTCTTTCTCAGCCTAGAAAGTAGTCTCTTCTGACTGCTGGGTAGGGAGTATGAGGTGATTTAGGAGACCCACACTCCCACTGAGAACAACTGAGAAATGCTAACAAAATGTACAAAACATCTTAAAAATCTCCACATGCAATCAAAACAGTGGGAAGGTGCCAGCCAAGATCCAGGAAAGAACCACTGCCTGGAGAGGTGAGAGCAGGGTGTCCAAAGTGCCAGAACCATTTTTGCCTTGAGTGCTTTTGAGAAGAAATCAAGCTGAGTATTAGGCTGTCTCAAGGTTTTAGAGAAGAAAATTACTTTTTATTCCACATTTGTTATGATCATAAAAGAATGTTGGGTTCTGTCAAATGTTTTTCCCGTATCTATTGACATGATTTTGTGTTTCATCCTTTATTCTATTAATATGGTATAATTGTTCGATTGTGGGCTTTTTTTCATTTTTTATTTTTTCCAGTTTTATTGATATATAATAGACAATTAATTGCTTGTATTTACATTATACAATTCAATGAGGTTTTTTTCAATTATAGTTGGCATATAATAATATACTAGTTTTGGTTGCACGGCATAGTAATCAGAGATCCACATAATTAACAAGGCAATCACCCCACTAAATCGAGTACCTCTCTTCATGTTTACATGTTTATTACCTCATTAACCATCTTCCCCATGCTACACTCTACATCTGCATGTCTATTCTGCAACTATCCATTTGTACCTCTTAATCCCTTTGCCTTTTTTTGGTCCTCCCACCAACCTCACTCCCACCTAATATCCCTCTAAATATTCTCTGTATCTATGAGTTTATTTCTGCTTTTGTTGTTGCTGTTGATTTTGTTCTTTAGATTCCACATGTACATAAATTCACATGATATTTGTCTTTCTATAGCCAACTCATTTCATACAATACAATACACTCAAGGTCCATCAAGACAATATCTTTTTCCATTCCCTTCCTTCTAGTCTGTGTGTGTCTTTTAATTTGAAGCGAGTCTCTTGTAGGCAGGATATGTAAGGCTCTTGTTTTCTTATCCATTCTTATACACTCTACTTTTTGGTTGGAGCACTAATTCTTTTCTATTTGAGGTACCTGTTGATAGGAATGTGGTTATTAGCACCTTTGTTCCTGTTTTTGATACATATTTTTTCTTCTTAAAGAAGTGCCTCCAACATTTCCTGTAATGCTGGTGTGACATTGATAAATTTCCCTTCCTAGCTGTAGAGCTTCTGTTTGTCTAGATCCCCGATGACTTTGCTTGCTGTTTGCTCCTTTGTTTCTGTCACAGCTTTGATTTGGTCACAAGAGGGAAGAACAAAGCCCCAGAGTCTTCTACGGTTTTGCTCATTTTCCATCTAGTTGTTCTATGAATTACTAAGAGTGTGCTATTAAAGTGTCTAATTATTGGACATGTTTCCATAGTGTAGTGGTTAGCACGTCTGCTTTACACGCAGAAGGTCCTGGGTTGGAGCCACAGCCCATGGGCTACAGCCATGCCACTGTGAATAAGCCCAACGTCTGATCTTGGAAGCTAAGTAGGGTCCAGCCTGGTTAGTTAGTACTTGCGATGGGAAACCACCTAGGAAGACATGGCAAAGTCCAGGTAATGTTGGCATAAATAATAACAATAAATAAATAAAAATAAATTCTTCAATTATTAATTGAATTTCCTATTTCCCGTTCACTTTTGTCAGTTTTTGTTTTGTGTTTATTGGGGCTGTATTTTTAGAAACACAAGTATTTATGGCCATTATATCATCTTGATGAATTGACCATTTTTTATTAAAAAATATCTCTGATACATTTTTTAAAGTCTTGTTTAAGTCTATTTTGTCTGTAGTTAGCATAACATTTAAGTTGTTCTATGTCTATTGTTTTCATAGTATATCTTTCTCATCTTTATATTTTCAGCCTATTTTTATCTTTGAATCTAACATGTGTCTCTTGTAGATAGCACACAATTGGAATCTGTTTCATTTATAAAACCTGACAATCTGTCTTTTTATTGGAGTGTCTAATGCATTTACACATTAGAGTGGCTAATAATTACATTTAGAGTGCTTTTGTTTGTTTGTTCCTCCTTTACTATCATCTTTTGAGTTTGATCGATATTTCCTAGTATACAATTTACATTCTTTTTTGTGTGTTTTCTTAAGCAATATTTTTAAAGCAATTTTCTTAGTGAATGCTCTGGGGACTTCACATGTATCTTAACTTAAAACAATCTACCTCAAATTAATGCTAACTTAGAAATGGAATCTTTATACCTTTGAAGCCCGACAATAGTTAAGTAATTATTATTTTGTGCAGTTGTCTTTTAAATCACTACTTAACAATGAAAAATAGTAAAACATATCAATACTTCTTTTATAATTACCAATGTAATGCCTTTACCAGTGCTCCTTATTTCTTCACATGGATCTGGTTCAGTTTCTTTTAGTTTGAAATTTTTCCTTTTAAAGAAGATATGCTAGCAACAAATTCTCTCAGTCTTCTTTATATGGGAGTGTCTTTATTTCACCTTCCTTTTTGAAAGATAGCTTTTCTGGATATAGAATCATTGGTTGACAGTTTGGATTTTTTTATCAGCATTTCCACTATATCATCCCACTAGATTTTGCAGTCCATTATTTTCAGTGAGAAATCTGCTTTACTTTATTGAGGTCCTCTTGTACATAATGAGTTCTATTTCTCTTCTCCTACTTAATATTTTTTGCGTGTGCAGTTTTATATATTCGTACTGTGATGTCTCTATGATGTATTTGACTCATGATGTTTCACTATAATGAGAAATAGTTGTGGACTTCTTTGAGTTTATATTCTTGGATTTCATTTAGTATTTGGATATACAGATTAATGTTTCTCACACTAATTGGGGTATTTGGGTCCTTTATTTTTTCAAGTAATTTTTCTGCCTCTTTCTCTCTATCCTATCCTTCTGTTTCCCCAATCACACTTATATTGATGTCTGATGGTCTCCCACAGGTATCTGAGGCTCTTCTCATTAGTCTTTATTTTCTCCCTTCATGATTATCAGATGGAATCATTGTAATTGACCTATCATCAAATTCACTGAATTTTTATCTGCTAGGTCAAAACTATGTTTGGGACTCCATTTGAATTTTTAATCCAAGAATTTCTACTTAGTTCTTGCATTATAATTTCTATGTCTTATAGTCTGTATTTGGTGAGTCATTGTCATATCTTCTTTTAATTCTGGGTTATGGGTTTTCTTTGGTTTTTCAACATATTTATAGTAAGTTATTTAAAATATTTGCCTACTTAGCACAATATCTGGATGTCCACAGACTATTTCTTTTCCCTGCTATAAACTAAAATGTCCTGTTTCATTACATGTCTCATCTTTTATTTTTAAGAATGGACATTTTATATAACATATTCTGTCAACTCTGTCCTCTAATCTGTACCAGCGGTGTTAATATTGCTTGTTTATTTGTTTGTTTGTGGTGACTGTACTTTTTTAATAGACTCTACTGTCCCAGTAATGTTCAATTATAGATGGCTTCTGCTCAGTTTTCTTCTAAATTCTCATTTAATTTTTAAGCCAGTTTCCTGCAACTCATTCCTGGGTCAGCATGATCTACCAGTTATCCTGGGACTTCTTGGAAGTTTTACATAAACACCCTGAACAAGCAAGACTTCTAACATTTGCTAATGATTACCCATACATTGCCACATGAAAATTTGGTAACTCTTCAAAATTCAGGTAGTTTATAATTCTACATTGGCTTTCGCTTTCTACTTACAGAGGACCTCACTATCATCTATGAATGTATAAATAACTGGGAACTTTTCTACTCTTTCCTGAGCATTGTACAGCTTTTCACAGGTTAAATCTCCAGGAATAGGTTGAATATTTTCAGAACGCTCTATGACATGACTGTCTTGTACCCCAGGTTCCACTTAAAAAGTTGTGAAATGCTTCCTTGCTTAGGCAACTAAAACCTTCCCTGGTTGTTTGCCATTTCACAAAACTAGGAGACGATGGCAAAGCTCCAATTAAAACAACACAGAGTCTATTATATTTACCAAGTTCAGCAGTGTTTACTGAATTAACACTTTTCAACCAAAGCTGTTTCCAGAGTTCCTGTTTTTGTAATTTTTCCCATTTCATCATTGCTGCTGTGGGGAAAGGATGTGCTGAGGTGCTCAATCTCTATTGCAGAAATGCTAACTTCCTAGAATTCTGGAATCTGCCATTGAAATTTTTCAATTTGCTAACATCTTTTTTTTCTTTTTTTTATCCTTACTGAAATATAATGGACAAATAGTTCCTTGTATTTATATTGTACAATAAGTTTTTTCATTTATAGTTGTTGTACAATAATATACCAGTTCCAGTTGTACAGCATAGCAATCAGAGATTCACATAACTTGCAAGGTGATTACCCCACTAAATCTAGTACCTCTCTTCCCTCTTACATATTTATTACATTATTAACCATCTTCCCCATGATACACTGTTAATCTCCATGTCTATTCTGCAACTATCCATTTGTACCTCTTAATCCCTGTACCTTTTTATGCTGTCCCCCCAACCCCCTCCCATCTAGTAGCCCTCAAAATATTTCTGTATCTATAAGTTTATTTCTGCTTTCATTGTTGCTGTTTTTGATTTTGTTCTTTAGATTCCACATGTACATGAAATTATGTGATATTTGTCTTACTCTATCCAACTCATTTCATTCAGCGCAATACCCTCTAGATCCATCAAGGCAATAACTTTTTCTATTCCCTTCCTTTTAGTCTGTGTGTGTCTTTTAATTTGAAGCGAGTCTCTTGTAGCAAATGTAGGGCTCTTGTTTTTTCTTATCCATTCTTATACACGCTACCATTTGGTTGGAGCACTAATTCTTTTCTATTTGAGGTAACTGTTGATAGGAATGTAGTTATTAGCATTCTTTATTCCTGTTTTTGATACATATTTTTTCTTCTTAAAGAAGTCTTTCCAACATTTCCTGTAATGCTGGCATGGCATTGATAAATTTCTTTAGCTTATTTAGTCTGGGAAGCGCTTTATCTGTCCTTCAACTCTAAATGATAGCTTTGCTGCATAAAGTATTCTTGGTTGTAGATCCTGGGTTTTTATCACATTGAATATTTTCTGCTAAGCCCTTCTGTCCTACATAGTTTCTTTTGAGAAATCAGCTGCCAATCTTATAGGTGCTCCCTTGTAGGTAGCTAACTGATTTTCTCTTGCTGCTTTTAATATTCTTTTTTTGTATTTAACCTTTGGCACTTTGGCATTTTAATTATGATGTATTTTTGTCTGGCCTCTTCAAGTTCATCTTTTTGAAGAACTCTGTGTGTCTATTTCCTTCACCAGGTAAGGGAAGTTTTCCACCATATTTCTTCAAATAGTTTTTCCACTTCTTGTTCTTCCTCTTCAGGTACCCCTATGATATGGATATTTTTACATTCAGTAGTGTCCCATAGGCTTATTAAATTATTATTATAGTCTTGGTTTCTTTTTTCTTGCTGTTCTGATTGAGTGTCCTTGGCTTCCCTATCCTCTATATTGGTGGTTGATCCTCTTCTTTTTCCACTCTGTTGATTTGCTCTGATATACTCTTCATCTCAGATAAAGTATTCTTCATTTCTGACTGGTTCCCTTTTATACTTTCCATTTCCATTTTTATGTTTTTTTATATTTTTGTTAAAGCTCTCACTGATTTTATCTACACTTCCCCAAAATTCATTGAGCATCTTTATAACCAGTGTTTTGAACTCTGCATCTGTTAGATAGCTTTCTCCATTATTCCTGGATCTCTGTTCTCTTCTCTCTTATGGTTTCTGCTTTTTTGTCTTCACATTTTGGCTGCCTTTCTGTGTCTGTTTCTAGGTACTAAGCAAAGCTCCTAAGTCTCCCAGTCTTATTAGTGTGGATATGTGAAGTAGGTGACCAGTGGCACAGTCCTGAGAGGGTTCAGCTGAAGGCCAAAGTTAGCCCAACCCCCTACCCCTCTGGGGTCTCCTATTAAGAGTTAGCAAGCAATCCACAAAGCTTTTAGTTGTCTCAAAAGGCCACACCAGAAACTAAAGCCAGCTGCCACCAGTGTGAATCTAGGTGCTGCTCAGCAAGAAGCATCTGATTCACCAAGGATACTCCCGGATGTGTTTTGGATGAGGCCACGAGTTGGGGGAGGTGGAGTTTCAGGAAATCATCTGGGCTGAATGACCTTTATTATCCAGTTTGATGATGTCTCTGCTATTGTGGTGCTGAGTCTGCTCACCAGGAGAGCGGAAGGCTCAACAGAGGAACAACGGATACCACCGGTATGTCTGTACAGAGGAAGTCTTGCCTCGCCCCTTACTCTGACTATTCAGTGTCCCCCTGTAAGTCCCTGCACAGTCGAATGGACACTGGTACTCAGAGAAAGCAGGGCCATCACCCCAAAAGTCCAGTCACAGATACGGCCCCTTTAAGAGTCATCTGCAGCTGCCACTAACGCAGCCTCTGTCCCACTCAGCCACTTTGTACTGGGCAGCCCCACGTCCTCACCCTGTCCTACCTTCTGCCTTTACAGGGTGATTTCTAAGATTTCTCCCTAGCTGTAGGGCTTGCTCATCTAGGTCCCAGGTGATTTTCCCTTGTTGTTCGTTCCTTGTTTCTGTGACAACTTTAATCTGGTCACCAAAGGGATGAATAGAACCTCTATCATTTATGCCATTTTTTTCCTGCCAGTTGCTAACATTTTTTGGTGCATTCTTTCCATTCTTTCATTACCTGCTCTAGTCTTGAACTGTTTCTGTCTTGAAAAATGTATTTTCTTAAATTTCTTCTGATTCTTCTGATGCTTTCAGTGTTACCTTCAGCATATATGAGCTGTCAACCCAGATATGATGGCAATATCAGCCTGAAGCATTGGGACCTGGGATGTTATCTAGCAGTGATCATGCTTACTTGGCTGCAGGATGGAAAGAAAAAACCCAGGACATTGAGCTTATAGAGACAAGGCCTGCAGGTGACTGGACTTCCCAGAAGTGGCAACTGTGATGGTCCATTCATGATTATGACAGATATACACACATCGTATGCAGCATGAGGGGCCACCTTAGCCCTTCATCCTGAGATAGGATAAGAGAGGTGATGAGGATGAAAGCTCCTTCTCAGAACCAACATAGCACAGATGTTTTAGGAACCTGCAGTAGGGCCAGTGTGTTGTCCAAAAAGCTCAGGGTCCCTTCCATTTCTTTCTCAGAACAACCTTCTCAGCTCATCTTAATCACTGTGGGAATCTGCTGGCCTAATGCTCCTTGCTACTCTGATATTTGAAGTTATGACCTGTAAGAAGATTTCTGGTATGGAAAGAGTATGGGAGTGTGGGATTCTTCAGTCTGACAGTTAGAGTCTTCCCATCAAGTCGATGATTTGCCACATATCAGACAGAAATGGCAGTGACAGGCAACAAATTCTAGGATGGAGCCTGACAGACAGAGAGAGTGACAAATTGGCCTATACCTCTTCAGGTGACCATTTTCATGCAAGCGGGAGAGAGAAAAGGTAGAGTGCTTGCTGCTGGGAATAGTCAGCTTGGAAGCAGGTAGGCTGACAAACTGGAGGCTGATTGTGGAGACAGAGGCTATCAAAGTCAACAATGCTGGGATCCCATAGATTCCAGCGTCTGAAGCAGCCCCTTATTTAGCTAAAGAACACTCGAAAAGACTTATATATTCCCTGCTCTTCTATGAGACTGTGGCCATCAGGATAAGAAATGTCTGCACAGACATTGAGGGATATCCAACATTCCCTGGAATCAAAGCTTCATGTCTTTGATTTACCTGATCAAAATTGTGTCCCATTTTTACACTTACTATAGAGATTAAATGTTATCGAACCAAGTGCTCAAGATGGACACACTAAGTAGTAGATGCGTTTGTGTGTGCAGACAGCATCTCTCATGGTATAACTTGGGTGGGGTGAATAGACACCTGCTCCAGAGGAAGAGGTTTAATAACTAGGTTATTTACAAAGGTGATATAGCTTCTCAGAGGACCCACTCTCATTCTCCCAAGGTAAAAAGGACCTGGAGGAGCTGCTGGCAGTAAAAACAGGCAAGAAAAGAGAACATCCCCACGAAAGCCAAATAAGCCAGGGCTAGGATCAGACTCTGACCCAGAGTCTAGTTGGACGGGGCCACGGAGACCAGACCTAAGGAAAACAGCACATTCGACCAGTCTGGAGAGACAAACACAATATAGACAGACAAAAACCAGTCCACACAGATAGACACAATACAGACAAAAAACCAGTCTGGACAGACAGACACAATATGGAACACAAAATGCTAGCATACGCAAAAGCCTGTAGTTAAGTATGACTTCTCAGACCTTGACCGAACTAGGGAAGTATTGCTGCATCCAGCATTTCCACTAGTTCCCTGACAGATACCCAGAAACCTGGATACCTGTAGTGCAGTCTGACTCACCGGTGAAGCTGCTCCAGATGGCTCGTGCCCCATTGTTACAGAATAGTACCTTTTGTCTGCCTGCCCTCCTGGGTGAGTCTGCCTGGCGTCCGGGGCCGAGGAACGTCTCTCACTGGCTGTCCCCTAGACGGGGCAGGTCCTTGCCCAAGGTGGCCAGGGTCATGGGTCTTAGGAGATCTCCCCCTTTGGAGAAATCTCGCTGGGGCCTCCAAATGTTGTGGTTCGATCAAATCTAAGACCCACGGACCCAATTGAGATAAATTGTGAGCCTTTATTAGCTGGCCACTGACTGACTCTCTACCATGCCCCCAAGCTCCCAAAAGAGGCAGTTTATAAAGCCTAGAACCACACCCTGATTAAAACAGAATTAGAGTAAATCCTTAATGCCGGCTTACTGGAAAATTTTCCCTTAACATAGGGGAGCTGAACACAGGCTCAAGCAAAGTGAGTAACAAAAACGAGTGACCTACCCCAGCATTCTGTTCAGAAGTCTACAAAATAGTCAACCACGCTTGAGCACCCAGCTGTAAACAGTGCCCTCGAGTTCCCATGCAAATTGGCATCCCTTCCATTCCCACTGTATAGTTCTCAATCACTCTCCCTTCTTCTTCAGGCCTGAGATGCCCTCTAGTATCATAAGGTCCAAGCATCCAATTAGAATCATTAACATAAACTATCGCTGAAGCATTTCCCCATCCTACTGCCTTATTCAAAGGGGGATTGGGCACATATGCCCAATATGAATAATTTCCTGTCTCAGCTTGTACCTCACTTACTTGTGCCACATCAGGGCTGCCTTTGCAAGGAATAAGAAAGTTGGAGTTATCTCCTGACCTGACTCACTGATTACCCACCGCTTCTTTTTGCTCCCGGAGCCCGACAGTCTTGGCTGGGACCCAAAGATTCTCTGTTCCTGTAGAGATATAAGCAAAACCTCGGCCCCATTTCAGTACCTCTGCAGGCACCCAATCCCCTTTCAGATCCTTGTAGCATACTGGCTGCTGCAAAGGCTCACTGGCCTGTTTCACCAAATCCTGATGAGCCGCTGTGCTGCCTTGTTCATCTTGATGTAAAAAATTTAAAGTATACAATGCTTATTCCATATTCCCCCTTTTTGTTTTATAAGCAACTCCTTGAGTGTGCGATTAGCACGTTCTACAATAGCTTGGCCAGTGGAATTATAAGGAATACCAGTAGTATAAGCAACAGAATACTAGAAATATATACAGATCCATTATCAGTTTTTAGCTGAGCTGGAAACTAAAAGCTTCTAATAGATGGGTGATAGCAGCATCAGCCTTTTCAGAACTTAAAGCAGTAGCCCAAATGAAGCCTAAAAAGGTGTCAATTGAATGATGGACAAATTTCAATTTACCAAATTCAGGATAATGTGTTACATCTATCTGCCATAACATATTAGCTGCTATTCCTCGGGGATTGACTCCAAGAGGCAGTGAGGGCGTAACAAAAGGAGAACAGGTGGGACACTCCTTAATAATCTGTTTAGCTTGTTGCCAAGTTAACTGATGATGCTCTTTTAGAGCCTTAGCATTAGAATGATGAAGGGCGTGCTCTTTCTGAGCAGTGATAACAGGCTCAATTAACAATTGATCAATTTTCCGATTACCTGCTGTCACAGGGCCAGGCAACAAGGTATAAGCCCTCACATGAATAATGAATAAAGGCCATTGCCTTAGTAATATTAAATTCTGTAATTGTGTAAATAATTCAGTGAGTTCATCTGGAGAAAGGGGTATATAAGCCTCCTTTGTATGTTGCACAATGTATTCAACATACTGGGAATCAGTAACTATATTAAATGCTTCTGCATGGTAAGTAAGCAAAAGAATAATAGCATATAATTCGGCCTTTTGCACCGAAGTGTAAAGTGTTTGAATTACCTTGGTATCAGCGTCTCCTGTGAACCCAGTAAGACCTTTCTTATTAGCATCTGTGAAAAAGGTCAGACCTTCCACTGGTTTAGATTGAACCACCTGACGTAAAATCACAGGAGTACGCAAAAGAAACGGCAAAGTTTTAAGCTTAGGATATTTACAATGAATTAATCCCACAAAGCAAGCAAAAGCATTCTGCCAATCTTCATTCAATTGATAGAAAGATTTTATTTGTGATTCCTTATAAGGAACAATAATCTCTGCAGGATCTTGTCCAGTGAGTTATCTGAAGCGAAGCTGACCCCTCATGACTAAATCACAAATCTTACTGATATAAGCCTCTAATTTTCTCTTAGGCTTATGGCCTAAGAACATCCACTCAATAATATTAGGGTCCTGCATAAGGATGGCAGTGGGAGAATGAGGAGAATGACAAATAACCAACAATAATTTGTCAAAAGATTTAATGTGATCTAACTGGGCCTGTCAAAAGGCCTCATCAATTTTCTGTAATTCCTTTTCTGCCAACAACATTAGTTCCCGAGGACTAGCCAATGCCTGGGCCCTTCTAAAATAGAGAACAAGTTAGTTAAAGTGTTATGCCCTGACTCGTTTCTCTACGAACCACCAAGAAGCCGACACAAATGCAAGAGCAAGAGGGAGTTTATTTCAGACTCGAGTCCGGACCGCAGTCCGCACACCGACGCAGCAGTGAGTAGGAGGTGGTCCCAAACATGGGGCTTCAGGGGTATTTGAAGGGAAAAATCGTAAGCACAGGGGAGCGATGTCTTGGCGTTACAGGATTGGTACAACAAGCTTGTCTCTTAGCAGGATTGGCTGGGTGATGGCGCCAAGGAACAAGGCGGGGGATTTGGAGAGTTACTTTCCATAGTTGCTCTGATTGGCTGAGTCTAGGGTGGGGTGACTGTCTCACTGTCTGCGGCTTTTCCAGGAACTGGCCCGTGCCTAAGATGGAGTCTTATACCTAAGATGGAGTCACTTTGGTTGTTCAAAAGCACATGTGGGGATGCTGAGGGAAGGATGGAGCCAATTAACATCGCCCAATAATTTTTGAAAATCATTAAGAGTATTGAGAGCATCTTGCCTAATTTCTATTTTTTGAGGAGTAATTTTCTGTTGCAAAATCTTATATCCTAAACATTGATAAGGAACAGAATCTTGTATTTTCTCAGGAGCTATCTCAAGCCCATACATACTTTTCCAGAGCAGTTTTTCCAAATGAAAACATACTTTCTAATATTTCTTTCTTTTCATGCCCAAAAAGAATATCATCCATGTAGTGATACACAAGTCCCTGAGGGAACTTTTCCCTTACTTCTTGCAAAGGCATATTCACAAATGCTTGGCACATGGTAGGACTATTAAGCATGCCTTGGGGTAATACTTTCCATTGATATCGCTGAGTAGGCTGAGCATTATTTAAAGTAGGAATTGTAAATGCAAACTTTTCTCTATCTTGAGGCTGTAAAGGAATAGTATAAAAACAATCTTTTAAATCTATAATCTTTAAAAACCAATTTTGGGGAATTAAGGCGGGGTTAGGGAGCCCAGATTTGCAAAGTCCCCATAGGCTGAATGACGGCATTAATCCTTCGTAAATCTGTTAACATTCTCCATTTACCTGACTTCTTTTTTATAACAAATACTGGTGAATTCCGTGGATAAGAGGAGGGTTCAATATGATTACTGGCCAATTGTTCATCTACAAGTTGTTGTAATGCTTCTGATTTTTCTTTTGTCAGAGGCCACACTGCTCAATCCAGACAGGTTGTTCACTGAGCCATTTAATTGGAAGAACGAAGTGCTGAGCAGTGGCCTTTACTCTAAATTTGGAAACCCCATGTTGTAGCCACCAGCCCCCGAAAGACACATGGACCACCAGAACTCAATGTGTGAGTTATAGGAAACACTCTTTATTCAGCCAGCTGGGTCTGCCAGGGGTACGCAGACCCCAAATTAAGCAGCAGCAAAACGCAGAAGTACAGGGGTTTTAACCTCAAAATCCTATTCTTCATTTTGTCTAAACACAAAGGTCTATCCTTCTTCTATTCATTACCTGTCGACCCACAGGTCAGGTATGCAAGCAGGAGTACAGAAGCAGAAAGCATGTTATTAGAAAGTTATGTTCTTCTAATTAAAAAGCCCATGTTTCTATGGCGATAGTTAAACAGAGTTAAACAGTAATTTTCTGCAAGCAATAAATTTCTAGCAGTCATTTTTCAGCCACCACATTCCACTGGCCTTAGCTGACAATCAAATCTTTGATTCTTCATGTGGAATATGCTCATAGCCTCTATTCTATAATACTAAAAGTTTAATAGAATTAATTCTTTTTCATATATATGTAAACAAGAAATTAAGGAAACAGGGACCAAAAGTTAACAAGAGGAGGAGGATGATTAAAGGTCCAGCTATAGCAGATAGAAGGGTTGTTAGCCATGGTGACCAATTGAACATCCTATGAAACCAGTTATTTGACTCCAGTCTCTGTCTTTCTCTTGCATCTAAATTTTTCTGCACTAGTCGTAAGCTTTCTCTAATTACTCCAGAGTTATTGGCATAGAAGCAACAGGTTTCACCTGAAGCCATACATTATCCATCTTGTTCTAAAAATAATAGATTTAACCCTCTTCTATTCTGAAGTACTACCTCTACTAGTGAATCAACTTAAAGTTCCAGCCTACTTATGGTGTCTTTTAAGGTCTTGTTATCTTTATCAATCTATGCCCCAATTTCACATAATTCTTTTTCCCCTTTAATGAGAGCAGTGGTACCTACAGCCGCTGAGCCTGCTATTCCAAGTCCCATAAGAAGGGGTACTAAGACTGGCACAGCCCATTTCTGCAGCCTGTCCTGGTAGAAAAAGTGGAGTTTGCCTTCTGATCCATTGCAGAGGGACACTTGAGGGAGTACAAAGACCAGGATAAAAATGTTAGCCTCACTTGAGTTGAAAAAAACAAATGCAGCACAATGAGTGATCCCACTATCACATGCCAACCAAGTATTATCTGGAGCCTTATAGTATTTATTCCCTGAAGTTGGTACTTCTATAGTACAGTTACAGCTATCAAGGTAAGGTAAGGTGACTGTGCCAACAGCTTGGAATAGCTCTTTGAAATTAGGCAGTTTCCTTTTCCTTGTATATCTCCTAAGGTGAGTCGAGGAGTTTCCCATACACAGGCTTGTGTGCTGCTGAGCTCAGTTAAGTTTAGGGGAGTTCCTACCCCTACATAATAAGGGGACTTCGGGTTTAGGCACAACCAGCAATCTTGCCCTATGTCTGGGGAGGTCTTATTTAAAACCTTATATATTGTTGTCAACATAGTTATTAATTCTCTTTCTGAGTCAGGCTGTGGGTGGTTAAATGCCTGGAGTTTAATGGCTGTTAGGCCACTACCTGGAGAGGCTAGAGCCGCAGTTGGAGTCGCCCTGGAAACATGAGTTTTTGTGGATGTAAGACCTCGGGGTAGTCCTGGAACTAGCAGTGGTCTGTTGGGACCTATAGGGTAAATTTTTCTAGGAGGGTTCTTAACCTGTGCAGTAAAATATAGTCCTGAATCATGCCCGGTTTTATAGAATCTGATGCCCTATGTCTGTCCTGTGAGCCAATAGTGTTGTTCCCCAGGGCTACCTGTTTTAATGGTGATTATGATAGGATTGCAGGACC
Organism: Rousettus aegyptiacus; assembly: GCF_014176215.1. NCBI lineage: Eukaryota > Metazoa > Chordata > Mammalia > Chiroptera > Pteropodidae > Rousettus > Rousettus aegyptiacus. The sequence goes on from NW_023416284.1 coordinate 90,064,728, forward strand.
CAAGAGAGCATGTGGAGGGGCTTGGTCCTCTTATTAATCTAAGATGATTATCATTCTGCTTGTTATAATTATCTATAGTAGAGATAGTTTCGCAACCCCAGTTAGCACAAGAAAAGTGGCCTTGACCCTCACATTCCAGTTTGCTATTCCTCATGCAGCTAGATATCCCTGGATAATGTCCCTGGGAAAAAATATAAAGCACTATCCCTAAGAGGCTTTTTTCAGCTGATAAAATGCCACAGCCGGGTCTCCCCTGTAACCTAAGTATACCCCTCCACCTGTGAAAGCTCCACCTGGTCTAAAGTGGCATCTGGCTGTTGCAACAGCGACGGTATCCTTGGCAAGCTGGCACAAGTCTACTCGAATCTCTGGAGCACCATGGCTGGTGATGTTCTGGGCAATAATTTCACCGGTCTCAGGTACTATAAGTTCCCATATTCTGGGCTGGTGAATGTTTCTGTATGCCTGGGCTAAAGAAGAAAGAAGGAAGAAACAGAGAGTTAGACTTATATATGTTTGAGTCTTAGTCCTGAAGGCCCGTCTTCTTGCGCTGTCCATTCTCATACCGCCTTCACGTGGGAGTGATGAATCCATGATGGGATGCCGTCTACTTTAACTGCAGTGGGTGTTGTCAGGTAGACAGTGAAGGGTCCTTTCCACTTGGGTTCTAGTCCCTTGGAAGTGAACTTTCGGATCCACACAGAGTCCCCAGGCTGAAACTGGTGGGGAAGTCCATCCTCTGGAGCCGAGTGGGCAGTGCGAACCTGGGACCAAATCTCCTTCTGTATACTTTGAAGGGCCTGTAAGGACTTAAGTAAGACAAGGTTATGCATTTCTGCCTTTTTCTCCTCTTCTATTCTAGGTATTAAAGGTGGGGGTTTTCCAAGGAAAATTTCAAATGGGGTTAACCCATTAATATATGGTGTACACCTGGCTCGGAGAAGAGCAAAGGGGAGAAGTTCTACCCAGGTCCCACCAGTTTCTAATCCTAACTTGACTAATGTCTCTTTTAGGGTCTGATTCATTCGCTCTACTTGGCCCGAACTTTGGGGCCGGTAGGCACAGTGGAGTTTCCAGTGCAAATTTAGATAGCTAGCCAATTGCTGTGATACCTTTGCTACAAAGGCTGGCCCATTGTCTGACCCTAAAGTTCTGGGGAGACCAAATCAAGGGAGGATTTCTTGTAGTAGTTTCTTAGTGACTACTAAAGCAGTCTCTTTCCTGGTAGGGAAGGCCTCTACCCATCCTGAAAAGGTGTCTATAAAAACAAGTAAATATTTGTAGCCCCCCACAGTCAGAGTTACCTCAGTGAAATCAACTTCCCAGTGGTCCCCTGGATGAGTTCCTGTTTCCCTATGTCTAGGTTCTTCTATTTTCCCTTTCTTTGGGTTAACTTGGGCACAGGCTGAGCATTGCGAGGCAATCTCCTCTGCAGCTTTCCTCCCTTCTAACAAGTGAAAGAGGGGATCTGAAACTTGGAGCATCTTAGTCCTCCCTAGGTGCATGGTCTGGTGCAGCTGGTGGAGCAGAGTCCTTCTAAGGGCTCATGAGAGCCTGATTTTTCCACCCCTGTTGGTTTTTAGTGGCCCCCTTGTCTTGGAAATATATGTCTTCTTCTGCCATGTAGGTTGGAGATGGAGGCAGTTCTGGGTAAGGGACAATAGTCAGGAGATGTGGTAGGGGCCCCACTGGCCTTGTGGCTGCTACTCTTGCCTCTGCATTGGCGGGACGATTTCCCTCAGAAACCTCAGTGGGGGCCCCACTGGCCTTGTGGCTGCTACTCTTGCCTCTGCATTGGCGGGACGATTTCCCTCAGAAAAGGACTATTCCCTTTTTGATGTCCTTTACAATGAACAATAGCTAAAGCCTTAGGTATCCATATGGCTTCAAGTAAGGCTAAGACCTCTTCTTTGGTTTTAATGTCTTTCCCAGCCGAGGTCAGAAGCCCTCTTTCTTTGTAGATGGTTCCATGTACATTTGCGGTAGCAAAGGCATATCGGCTGTCAGTGTATATTGTGACTGCCTTATCCTTTCTCCATAGCAGTGCCTCAGTAAGGTCGATAAGCTTGGCCTTTTGAACAGAAGTCCCATGAGGAAGAGCCTGTGACCAGATAGTGCCAGTTAGAGTAACACCTGCTGCTCCAGCATACCTTTTTCCTTGTATGAAGCTGCTCCCATCTGTGAACAGTACCTCATCAGCTTCAGGCTAAGGGAAGTCCTTGAGGTCTGGCTGCGAGGAACACACAGCATCAGTGAACTCTATGCAGTCATGAATGGGGATCTCAGGGTCTGGGTCTGGCAACAGATTGGCTGGGTTAATGATAGTAGCTTTTGAGAAGTTGATCCTTGGCTGGTCAAGGAGGAGAGCCTGGTATTGAGTGATTCTAGAGCTAGTCATCCACTGCTCTGGGCTACTGCGGAGAAGGGCCTCCACTGCATGAGGAGCAGTAATGTCTAGACTCTGCCCAAGGGTGAGTTTGTCAGCCTCTTTGACTAGGAGAGCCGTTGCTGCTGTGGCTCGTAGGCAGGGTGGCCATCCAGAGGCCACCATGTCTAGTCTCTTTGATAGATAAGCCACTGGTTGGCGCCATGGGCCTAGGGTTTGGGTTAGGACTCCTTTTGCAATTCCCTTAGCCTCACTTACAAAAAGATGAAATCCTTGGTGATGTCTGGAAGGACAAGGGCTGGGGCTGATATGAGTGCCTGCTTGAGAAAGTCAAAGGCCTTCTGTTCTGTCTCTGTCCAACTGAGGGGCTGATTTCTTCCTGTAGCTGAGCACAGGGGCTTTGCAATCTCTGCAAACCCAGGAATCCAAAGTCTGCAATAGCCTGCCACCCCAAGGAATTCTCTTACCTGTCTCTTGGTGGTGGGTACCGGAGTCTGGAGAATGGATATTCTATCAGGAGTCTGTCTAGTAAAGGCCTCGTGGATGGGCCCACATTTTCTTTTTCACAGAGGAGATACTCTTTGAATAGAGGACAGGTAATTAAGATAGTTGATGAGGCAGATATAGACATCTGAGGTGTACTATCTCCGAATGTGATAGTAGCCTTTAACTTTTGAAGTAAGTCTCTACCAAGGAGTGGGGCCGGACATTCTGGAATTACGAGGAAAGAGTGGGTCATGACTCCTCGCCCCAGATCTACAGTCCTTTCAGGTGTCCATGGGTATTCTCATATTTTGCCAGTGGCCCCTTGAACAACTGTCTTTTGTTCAGAGATTGGTCCCCTTGGATCGAGTAACACTGAGTGGGTAGCCCCTGTGTCCACCAGGAAGTTAACAATTATGCTCCCTATTTTCAAGGATACCCTGGGCTCCTGGGGGTTTAGTGTGTAGGAGCCCCGGCTCTGTCAGTCCTCTTCCTCAGTAATGAGGATTTTAGTCTTGCAATTTTCCTGGTCTTTTGCGTTTCTCTCAGGACATTCTTCCAATGGCCTTCTTTCTTGCAGTAGGCACATTGATTTTTCCCTAGGGGTGCCCATCCCTTACATGGGCGTCTTTCTGATCTCCCTTGTTGTGCCCTAGTCTTCCCTGATCTCTCCCCTGAATGGCAGCTACCATTATTTTAGCCATGCGTTTGGGGTCATCTGGTGCCTCCCTATTGTTGAACACCTCCTGGGCTATCTCGAAAAGTTGGGACAGATTCATTCCTGCAAAACCTTCTAATTTCTGCAACTTACACCAGATGCCAGGGGCTGCCTGTGTAGCAAAGGCTACATTAATTGCCCGCTGATTCTAAGGGGCCTCAGGATCAATGGGGGTGTATACCCGGTACGCCTCCTGTAGCCGTTCAAGATATGCCCCGGGAGATTCCTGAGGTCCCTGTATAACTTCAGTCACCTTAGAAAGGTTAGTTGGTTGGCGAGCAGCCATCCTAATTCCCCCAATTAGAATCTGGTGATACTGATCTAATGCCATTACCCCTGCTTGAGAATTGTGTCCCCAGTCTGGGCGGGTGGAAGGAAATTCCTCTTCAACCTGTTCCCATGCTTCCTCAACTCTCCTCCCTCCTGCAGCTATCTTTTGTGTTTCAGTCAGAGTGTGTCAGGTCCGGGTTCTTCTGAGGGGTCAAGGGGGTAATTAAAAGTTGTTGGTAATCATCGCAGGTGGGGCAGTGAGTCTGAAAGACACTTTCTAAGAGTCCCATTAATGCCTGGGGTTTCTCAGAGAAAGGCGGATTGGATTCTGTGCCTTCCAGTTGTATAGGTCACTAGTCGAGAAAGGCATGTAAACCATAAAGGGCCTGTCTGTGTGCTGCCCCTGGGGTGGCGCTTCTCACAAGGGGAGAACGGCCAGGGTGGTGGTGTCAGCTGGTGCCCCGCCTGGAGCAGGAGCAGTTGGCCCATAGGGGTTACCTGCCATGTCTGAGGAGGTGAGGTGGTGCTATTTGGCCTCTGTTGTCCTGGATTATAGGGTGGGGGAAGGTCACTGTCCTCTGGTGGAGACTGGAGGACTGAGGGACTAGGCTGTCTAGGAGATTCAGTTGCTGTATGTTTTGGGGTGCCTACAACTAAGACTTGCACCCCCAGAGAGAGGGCATACCGGCAGAGCTAAAGAGGGGGGCCCTGAACAAGGTTTAACCAATGATCGATGTAGGGAAATTGATCAGGATGTCTTGGGTCTCCCATGACAACCTTCTAAACATTCTTTACCAAACCCTATCAAAAGAGCCCTCCAGAGGCCAGTTTACATCAAATGACAGCCACTCAAGTTCACACAATCTTCTTAGTCTGCCTGGAGAAAACTTTATACCATAGTTAGCTCCCTCTACAAACCCTTCTTTGAACTATCCCAGGAGACACCCCAAAGGTGTCCTCTGTGAACTCAGACTTCTCCCCATTGCTTGTACAGAAAACACAAAACAGACACTCAGACAAGAACAATTACTTAGGTATAGGTGGACCCAGAGAAGCCCGCCACCTACAACCTAGACAGGACCAGAGACAATAAACGGAACCCAACAACAGGGCACAGGAGGTGGCGTCCCATGGCCTGGCCATGGTCCAGGAGATATGACTGCATCCAGTCTCTCCATGGACCCCCAATGACCGGTCAACAGAACCAGGTAGGTACCTTTTATCCAGACGCCGAGGCCTCGGAGATTCCAGATTCCCGTCGGAACCAGAAACAAAGAGTGTGTCCTGAAAGTTGCGTCCTTGATGATTGCATTAACCCCGTCATGGCATTCAAGGGCCCTGGAATGTCTCAGGTTGCTCACCCCTTTGAATCCATAACAGAAACAGCAACCGCTTCGGAGGTCTGTCCGGTCTTAGATCCCAGGGCCCCTCCCTGAGATCTCACTGGGGCCTCCAAATGTTGTGGCCACCAGCCCCCAAAATACACACGAACCACCAGAACTCAGTGAGTTATAGGAAACACTCTTTATTCAGCCTGCTGGGTCTGCCAGGGGTACGCAGACCCCAAATTAAGCAGCTCCGAAATGTAGAGGTACAGGTTTTTAAGCCCAAAATCCCATTTTTCATTCTGCCTAAACACAAAGGGCTATCCTTCTATTCACTGCCTGTCAACTCACAGGTCAGGTGCGTAAGCAGGGTTACAGAAGCAGAAAGCTTGTTTAGAATGTTATGTTCCTATGGGTAACAGCCTATGTTTCTATGGACATAGCCATGTTCTCATGGACATAGCCAAGCAGTAATTTTCCTGCAAGTAATAAATTTCTAGTAGTTATTTTTTAGCCATTACACAATGTTAACAACATAAGGCTTAAAATAAGCTACTTGCCCCTCAGGGTCACGGCAAGTCAGTAAGTTAACACTTTGCAAAACTTCTGTAAGATGTCTAATTCCCGTGAAATGAGCTTGCACGGGTTTATAAAACCATTGAGATGGCCAAGATTGCATAGAAATAATATAAACATCTGCTCCGGTGTCAAGCAAGCCTTCAATTTCTATACCATTAATAGATATCTTTAATTTAGGACGCTGTTCACCAATCATGGTGTTCTGGTGCGATCAAATCTAAGACCCACAGAGCCAATTGAGATGAATTGTGAGCCTTTATTAGCAGCTGGTGAATCACTCTCTACCTCTCTACCTCGCAGGGTTAGAAAAGATCAGTCCTGAGCTTCTAGAAGGGATAGCTTAAAAAGCTCCAAAGCCCCCTCTAGCAAGCAAGCAGGTTTACAGAAGCAGAGGCTAGCCATTAACACATCTTTACACAGGTAACTACACCCTTAACATTAGCATATCTTTGCACAGAATATCTCCTAGAACTACACCCTGTTTAACATTAAACAATGGAAGCAGAAGTTGGCCATTTGAAAATTTTCCACCCTTAACAATGGTTTGCCAGAATATCTGTTTCCCTGTACTCCCAAATCCTCCAGTTCTTTTAACCAGAACAGCTTTCCCATAATAATATTTGAGCAAATCTTTCTCCTGGTGCCATTTGGGTGGTCATGCTCACACCAACTATAACCTTTATCTCTCCTTCATAATCTTCATCAATCACTCCAGTGTGAACAAAAATTCCTTTGGAAGTATAGCTACTTCATCCTACTATTAAGCCCACTGTTTCTTCAGGCAAAGGTCCAAAATTATTTGTTGATAATTTGTACACCCCTCCGGCAGGAATTAAAGCACAATGCTGAGGTGCAGGAATGTCCAATGCAGCGCTTTTTGCAGTTGCATGAATTAGATCTCGAACACACTGCCTGGTGCATTCTGACTCTGCATCATTTGATGGGGAAGACCTGAGCTGACGGGAGACTGCAACCCCAAATTGTTTTTCTCTGGGCCCCAGGGTCAAGGGCCCTGCTTCCCGTTTCCTGACAACCAGTTTCCATTTCTGTTTCTTTGAGATCGACATTCATTAGTCCAATGAAGTCTTTTCCCGCACCTCTGACAGGGTTCAGTAGGAGCCTGTCCCCTACTAGGAGGTTTTGTATACATTACTTTTCCTCCTCCCTTTTTTTCTCTCCTGCAGTCTTTTTGAAAGTGCCCCTTTCCCACATTGATAACTGTTAAGGGGAGAAATTTTCAAAAGGCCAACTTCTGCTTGCTTGTTTAATGTTTAACCAGAGTATAGTTCTAGGAGATATTCTGTGCAAAGATCTGCTAATGTTAAGGGTGTAGTTATTGAACAACCAAAGTGACTCCATCTTAGGTATAAGACTCCATCTTAAGCACGGGCCAGTTCCCGGAAAAGCCGCAGATAGCAAGACGATCACCCCACCCTAGACTCAGCCAATCAGAGCAACTATGGAAAGTAAATCTCCAAATCCCCCGCCTTGTTCCTTGACGCCATCACCCAGCCAATCCTGCCAAGAGACAAGCTCGTTGTACCAATCCTGTAACGCCAAGACATCGCTCCCCTGTGCTTACAATTTTTCCCTTCAAATACCCCTGAAGCCCCATGTTTGGGACCGCCTCCTACTCACTGCTGCGTCGGTGTGTGGACTGCGGTCCGGACTCGAGTTTGAAATAAACTCCCTCTTGCTCTTGCATCTGTGTCGGCTTCTTGGTGGTTCATGGAGATACGAGTCGGGGCATAACATTATCCTATGCAAAGATGTGCTAATGGCTAACTCCTTCTTCTGTAAACCTGCTTGCTTGATTAATGTAATTGTAGGCTCTATAAGCAACCTCCTCTGAAAGCTTAGGGCTGACTCTCTAGTGAGGAGAGTCAGTCGCCGGCCGGCTAATAAAGGCTCACAATTCATCTCAATTGGCTCCGTGGGTCTTAAATTTGATCGCGCCACAACATTTGGAGGCCCCAGCGAGATTTCCCCAGAGGGTGGAGCTCTCTTAAGACCCACAACCCCAGCCACCTTGGGCGAGGACCTGCCCCATCCAGGGGACGGCCGCTGAGTGATGTTCCTCAGCCCCGGATGCCAGGTAGACTTGCCCAGGAGGGTAGATGGACAAAAGCTCAATTCTGTAACAATTGGGCACAAGCCACTTGGAGCAGCTTCACCGGTGAGTAAGACTGCACTACAGATATTCAGGTTTCTGGGTCTCTGGTTGGTTGGTTGTTGGGTTGGGCCCTAAAGAACTAGCGAAAGGCTGGACACGGCATAACTTCCCTAGTCTGATCAGGACTGAGACGTCAGATCCTGACCCTTGGTTGGTTGGTTGATTTTGTCGGCGCCTGTCTCGTGTTGGTCTGTCATCTGTCTCTTTGGTGTCTGTTCTTGAAATTGTGGTCCCTCTGTTATATGTTTTTATCCTTCTTTTCCTTATAGGTCTATTAATTCTTCTTTTCTCCCTCGGTTTAGCTGCCGCTGCCCCGTGGGGATGGTCGCGGGGACAGCGCGTGGCCCTTGCTCTAACTTTTTAACTTTTACAGGTATCATATTTTCTTTCACCTCTGTTCCAACCGCCATGGGTTAAGCTTCTTCCAGACCCATTCTTCTGCAGTGTTTCCTCAATAATTTCAAAAACTTCAGGTGGCAGACCCAAGGTTATGGGTCTTGTGTCACCCTCTTTGATCTCCAGAGGTTCTGCCAGTTAAATTAGCCCACGTTTGGAACAGGGTGGCCATCAGAGGGCTCACTCAACCTGAAAATACCCTTTCAGATGAAGAAACTGAGGTACAAGGAGTTTAAATAATTTACCCAGCGATAGAAGTAAGTTTGCTTTTAATATTGAAAATACAAGAGTTAAAAAGCTAATAGGGGCCTGTTAAACTAATCCTTCTTTATATTTTAGATTAGAGCAGGGAAGAGCAGTAGGGAAATGGTTGTGTAAGTAGAGATTGGAAGCGAGGATGTCACTGAGGGATAGTGGAGAGATGGTTGTGAATGTGTTGGAGGTTTGAGTCTAGAGAGTAACTGAACATGAATTTGATTAGAAAGTTCACAGATTGTAGAGTCTTCTTTCTAACTGGTTCTTTGGTTTTGGTTGGAGTTTATTTTTATGGAAAGGTGGATTTGTAGGAGAGCTCTGCTTTGGTTGGTTTAGAAAGAAATAAGTACTTATAGATAAATTAAGTCTTCCTAAAATTGTACTATGAAAAGATATATGCTTTTAAAAATTATAAAATTGGTATATTCATAAATTTGCTAATCTATTGAATGCTGATATATAAAACACAGTTTACAATTGCCTACTTCATTGTTTTCTCTAGAAATTAAGGCTACTAAGAGTTATGAATTCTAGTATATGTAAATGAATTACTGGGAATAATACAAGTAAAGGAAAAAAATTCTGTATGCAAAGTATGTAAGGAAAATAAGATGTGTTTTGAGATATAAAGAATGTGTTTTTAAGAAAAAGGAGAGTAATTTTATCCTAAAATATTTTCAGGTTATTTAAAGGTCATTTGAGGCACAAAAGAAGGTATAAAGTATTGAGATTTATTTTGAAGGGAATTGAAGGAAAGGTGTTTGTCTTAAAGTGGTTATTTCTGAGTGAATGAGAAGAGGCAAACTGAAGGAATGAGGAAAGTAGAAGGTTTGTGAAGAAAAATCCTAAGAGGAAAATAAAGAACAAGAACATAAGTGAACATATGAAGTTGTAAAGGTAAAGAGACAGAGAAAAATCTTGTTTTATACAGTCAAGTTGGCTAAAATTAAACGTATTTATCATAAGGTTTTAAAATGAACTTGAATATCAACAGTGTACTGACAAAAAACTAAAGTTTAGATTATTAGTCTGTTTCTAATAAGAGATTGTAAAAGATTTTTCTTTACCTGTGAACAATACACTTAGGAAACAAAGATTTTATCTCTTATCAAAATAATTTATTGTGCTATAGTCTTTATTTAAAAAACTGGGTCTTCTTAACATTAAGAGTGCTAAGGTTTTTATATAGTCATATTTACCTTTGAAATCTTTAGTATCACTTTGGTTAAATAGATAACTAAGTATTGTTTCATAGTGACCTGTGATCCTATGTAATCAAGTGATCAAACCTTGTGACATTATGACAAATTTCCCAACATAAAACCTAAATGAGATCTTTTATTTTATCTCAAAATAACTTTGAGACTTCCCAGAGGGCACCTAAAAAATCTCGAAGGTTTAGTTTGTCACTTTGTAAAAGAGAAATGTTAAGCTAATTCAGTCTATTTATTTCAAGTAATAAATGATGCTTAACTTTCTTATGTTACATTTTTATGAATACATGTTACTAATACAAGTGTTTTGGAAATTGTATAAAGTTCCTAGAAATTTGTCAATATCTTTCAGTCATAATTTCAGTTATTATAAATTATTGTATGTCATGAATATCAAGAATGGACCTGGCTATTCAGAAACAAAGGACTTATAAAGGAGCAAAGGGCATGGCTCTGATTTGGGCCATGACAGTAAAACTATTAAAATAATTAGATAGCTATGGTTTAAGTAAATACGTGGTCTTGATATTGAAATTGAAATTTCAGATAACAGGAAAGATCTGTATAACTAGAAACATAAAAACCCCTCTTTCTCAGAAAAACCACAGGGACTAATCTCGCCTTTAGAGAGACTATTTTCTTCACTCATCAGCCCACCTGGGATGCCTGCCAGCAGCTCTTGCAGGTTTTATTCACTTCAGAAGAAAGGGAGCAGATCCTGTGGGAGAGCGCCAAAGCTATGTTAAGAGCCAGCCAGACAGCCCACTACAGACCCAGCTCGTATTCAACATGTCCTCTGTACACCCGTCTGCCTTGGGACCCCAACATCAAACAAGATAAGGAGGCTCTTGATTGGTATCGCCAGCATCTGATAAAAACTTGCTTTTGTCAGTCAGTCAGTCGGCCCTAGATATTAGGAAAAAGTAACAAAGGATAGGAAGCTTTAAGGACAAAATTTAACTAAGCTGGTTGAGGTAGCCCTGCGCATCTTAAACAACTGGGATGAAGTTAATATCACCCAGCTTAAGAAAATGACTAAAGTCCTACTTTACAACAATAAGCCACACATTCAGTTCCTGAAAACTGCTGCTCCCAACCCGGCCACCCTGCTACCAGATGACGACCCCAAGTAGTCCATACACGACTGCTTTGAGGTCCTAGAGAACATCACCTGCACCCGACCGGACCTGACAGACGACCTCTGGTCAAATCCAGAGGCCACTCTTTTCACAGATGGAAGAAGCTTCCTCACAGAAGGAATCAGGTATGCTAGGGCAGCTGTAGTGACTAATGAGACTTATTTGTCCGTAGGCTCTGAGCCATAGAACTTCAGCTCAGCGGGCTGAACTAAAGCAGTGACTCAAGCTCTGCAGTGAGGTGAAACAAGACTGTGAACACTTATACAGATAGCAAAGGAGGCTGCCAGAAAACCAGTGGAGCAATTGACATTCTGCCAGCCCTACCGCCCAGAGTGCTAACGCCCAGAGTGCTAACGGACGCCCCTACCTGCACTCCAGGGGAAGCTAAACTATGCAACAAGCTGAGAGGAAAAGAGGAATCTGCTGGGTAGGTTAGGCTCCTGGACGGCCACATTGTGGTACCTGAGGCCTTGAGCCGAGACCTTATAGCCCAGGTTCACCAGAGAACTCACTTGAGAGGAACCAAGTTAATTAAACTGTTCTAAGAGACTATTACATTCCAGGGCTGCAACAAATGGCCAAGCAGGTATCGGCCCAGTGACACATCTGCATACAAGTATACCCAGGGCCCTCCAAGAGAGTGCAACAAGGGACGAGACTTCGTGGACAAGCCCCGGGAAAACATTGGGAATTAGATTTTACAAAAATAAGTCCTAGAACTTTTGGATTTAAGTATTTGCTTATGTTCATTGACACCTCATCAAGATAGACTGAAGCCTTCCCCACCAAACAGAAGACAGCTCAGGTAGTAGCAAAGAAGTTAGGTTCAGAAATAGTGCCTCGATTTGGCCTGCCCATAACACTGGGATCTGACAATGACCCGGCGTTCATCGCCCAGACCAATCAATCTTGAGCCAGGGTTCTAAAAATTAATTAAAAGTTATATTGCATTTACAGGCCTCAGAGCCCAGGAAAGGTAGAGAGGATAAATAAGACCCTGAAAGAAACATTAACCAAGTTCAAATTAGAAACTGGCGAAAACTGGGTAAGCCTCCTTCCCTCTCCCCTGTTAAGGGCACGATGCACTTCCTACTGTAAAGAGATCACACCTCATGAAATCATGTTTGAAAGACCTCTTGTTTGTTTTGATATATTCAGAATCTGTAAAATGAACTAAGAATTTTGTATATTAATTCATACATGCAAAACTAATGTGTTCATAAAGCATAGATCTTGCTTTAGGTAAGACTTGCTGTTTTTATGCTAACCACTCCAGGTTGGGAAATCAATGATTTGAATTCCCCTAGAAAACCAGTAGGAAATGTTAGTTAAGGGGGGAAATTTTCAAATGGCCAACTTCTGCTTGCTTGTTTAATGTTTAACCAGGGTGTAGTTCTAGGAGATATTCTGTGCAAAGATATGCTAATGTAAGGGTGTAGTTATCCTGTGCAAATATATGCTAATGGCTCACTCCTGTAAACCTGCTTGCTTGATTAATGTAATTGTAGGCTTTATAAGCGACCTCCTCTGAAATCTCGGGGCTGGCTCTCTAGTGGGGAGAGTCAGTCCCCGGCCGCTAATAAAGGCTCACAATTAATCTCAATTGGCTCTGTGGGTCTTAAATTTGATCGCGCCACAACAATAACATTTCATTTGAGAACCTTGAAATCCTTTCTGTATAGCTCCTGCTAGAAAATTAGCTTGATGTGTCAAAGAGCCAACATCATTACAAGCTTTAATATATTCTTCCAAAGGTGCTCCTTGAGCTTTCAGGGGTCTCAGAGCCCTTCGAAACTCTGCATTTACATTATCATAAGCTAGAGATTCTAAGAGTAATCTTGGACTTCTGGAAGAGCCACCGCCCTGACAATGGCCGTACATAGCCTAGACAAAAAATTAGTGTAACTCTTCCCAGGACTCTATAATTTTAGTGAACGACTGAGGATGCTTCCCAGGTGGCTCGACTCGAGACCAAGCTCTTGACACTATTAATTTCACTTGTAACAAGGTCTCTTCAGTCGAATGACATTGCTGCTCAATAGTAGTAGAGTTTCTAGTACCTGTCAGCTCTTCAAGAGTAGCCCCCCCTGCCCCGGAGGATTTTCTGTAGCATTTCTATGAGCCACCTGTTGGGCTTCCTCTCTCCACTAGGTTTTCATTTGTAAGCAAGGACTTGGTTCTAATGCAGTTCTTATAAAGGCTTCCCAATCTGACACTAACAATTGTCGTTCTGTGGCTATACTGTTTAAAAGACCTGTCACATAAGTGGACTGCATACCATATTGATTGATAGATTCTTTAAGTATTCTCAGGAATTTATACTCCAAAGGAATATAATTCACATTGATACCCCCCTGAGGGAATTGAGCATTGAGGAAACCCCATCAGCTGAGGAGTAGCTGTTTGTCTAGGAAAACTTTCTCTACTACTCTTTATCTATTATTTCCACATTCAAATCAGTGAAAGGGGAAAAGTAAATGAAACAGGACCAGCAACTGAAGGCTTTGCCCCAAATAAAGTATTACAGGTGGTGCTGAGGGCTTTCTTGGTTCTTGAAAATATCTTCCAGTCGGCCCTAATTGCAGTTGCTTCAACCTCTGATTTATTGCTTTTACTTGGGCCAAAAGAATCTGATATGACTCTTTACTAGGAAGAATGCGGCCTGCACAATCCTCTTTAGATGAGGACTCAGTATATTCCTCTTGCTCATTATCAGACTCTATTTCTATAGGATTTTCATAAACAGGTTCAGGTTCTTCTTAGTGTGCTGCCAAATCAGTTGCAGTGTCCTCAGAGTCAGAGTAGAGGCTATAAAGCCTGAGACTGAGAATTCCCCATGCTAGAACTATGCCAAAAGTATCACTTACTCATGAGCGAACTTACCCATTTCGGTTTCCAGTGTAATCTGGAAAAGTGCGAAAAAAAACTATGCCGAAGCCATCGCTTACCATGAGCAGACTTACCCCTTCGGTTTCCAACGTAGTTCCTCAGGCTCTTCATGCCCCATGTTGGGCTCCAGTTGTTGCGGAGATGGTTAGGAAGAAGAGTCGGAGTCTGGAAATGCATTAACTAACATGGATAAGGGAGAGAGGATGAATGGCAATGCTAGCCCCCCACCCCTGTCTCCATGGCTTTTTATTCTCTCTCACACAAAGCTGGTTTATCAGATTAGTAATTACAGATTATAGCCAACTCCCAAATTCAGCCTCAAGGCCACCACCGTGTTATCAGCTACTCCCTCTCCTTCTCTTATCCTTGTGCCTAGAGCAAGAAGTCCCAGAATAAGTAAGGCGTGTGCGCCCTCCCTGTAGTGTGACCTTGTGGCTCCAAGCACCAGGCATCCTGCCAAGACTGCGGGCATCTCTCACAATATACCATGGGCTCTATACCCCACCTGACCCTGGAGCATCTCTTGCTCACAGAAGCCCTGCCCCAACTTGTATACAGGCCCGGGCTCTCAGGCTGCACTTGGCCTTTCCTGCTCCTTCCTGGTTCACTTGCCCCTAGAATTTCTGATCTATTCCAAGTGCTGCTGTTTGGCTGAGGCTGCCCGAGACTTCCTGTCCCTTTCCTGACAGGGACTCACCAGACACTTCCTTCAGTGCCTATGGAGATCTGCTTGTCAATACAACGGGAATAGAATGTTCTTGAGAACGCTAAGCCCAACACTGTACCTGCCCCTCTTTGTACCCTGAGTCGGTACTGCCACCACTGCCCACTCCCACCCCGACTCCCTCCTAGACAGGGAGCTCCCCATTTGCATCCTGCTTCATTTTGTATACATTGTAAGATCTGTGTTGGAGAAAATCCTATTAGGGTTAGCTAGCTGAAATCATAAGCATTTGTTTTAGACATGAAAATTTAAAGTAGAATATTTGAGAAATCAGCACATGACTGTCACACTCTTCCCCAGCAAATGTTTCATCCCAAGGGAACCAGAACTGCTGTTCCCTCTGGGTGGCCGCTCCAAGTAAGAGCAGGAGCAACCACAGACCTGGCCAGCCCCCTGCTCTGGGTGCAAGATGGACGGAACTTCTTGCTGTGGGCAGGTGAAAAACCATTCCTGTCCGCCCAGGACTAAGGGCCAACTGAGAAGGAATTAGGTTCAAGGGTGAGAAATTACACCACTACCCAGTACAGTCACACAGAAGTAGTGGAAACACCAGAAGGACTCGAGTCCCTGCACACCCCATCTTCACTCTGTCGTGCCTGCTTTTGTTCTTTGCCCAAACCTGAATTCCTTGTTCTTCTTTTCCTCTCCCCTCAAGCAGCTTGATTATGGGAAAATCATTTTGATGCTCCCTGCTCCAAATCTACAGGGCTCAGGGAGGGCAGGGTGAGGCCAAAGAGCACAGACAAAGCACCCTGCTCTGAACAGCACTGTGGACTCTGCCCCAAGGGCTGGACAGGAAAAATCATGGAGGGAAGATATGATCAGTGACCACAGCTGTCCCAAGAATGAGCTGGCCCCCTCTCCCCAAATTGTCAAGTGGTGTCTGCTCATCTACTCTTCCATATTATCTCCCAGGAAACTCCAGGAAGCATGGGGGCATGTGATGAGAACTGGGAAAGAGTTCAGGCCAGAGTGACCCAGAGGAAACAAAACTCAGGAGACGCTCCTGGAGAAGTCTGAGGGGCTACAAAAGGACAGAAGATGACCACCTGTGCTCAGGACCCATCTATCTCTTATAAGTGGGGCCTCCTAAAGGGACATCAGAGTCAGGGCTCTGGCACCATCCACTGACCCCTAGTTAGTTTGGGTCTCATGGGTCTTTTACGTGGATTCTTCATGATGGCTAGAGAAAGTGGGGGAGAGGGGAAGGGAGTAGAGGGTTCACCCTCCTCCAAATCCCGCCCCAGTGCTTAACTTCTTTCCACTAGGTCATAGACACTTTCCTGCTTGTTCCTTCTGATTCCATGATCACCTTAGTGCTCCCCTTGTCCAGCCAGGGAGCCTCAGCCCTTTCTGCTGCTACAGCGGGACCCTGGTCAGGCCCTGGTTTGGGGCAGAGCTAAGGGGTGTAGATACAGATGTGGCAGCCATTCCCCTCACAAGTACCCAGCTTCCAGCTCTGTTACAGAGGCTTGAAACCCCCACACCTACCTGCAGAAGGATATACAAGGGACCCTATGTGCCTGGAAGAGCCCCTCTCTTCCCCACTCACTGCCCAGATTTCTCACCTGCGTTCTCCAGGGCCAATGGTGTCTTTTTCTTGGATCAAGGGACACAGAGAATGTTGATAACAAGGAAAGAACAGCAGGAACACCCAGAATGATTAACCATCGACTCTGATGAACCAGGGCCTTTCCTGAGAAAGGGTCTTATTATAAGCTGGGCACCCCAGAGCCACAGGCCTGCTCTTCCCTCCCCCAACCCTGGTCCTGTACCCTCCCAGGGTCAGAACCCCTTCCAGGATCCCCTCAGGCTCACCAGAAGGCACAGGGTGCGCACTGTGATTCCTGCTGTGTTCCATGTAACACGTGAACCTCTCTGTGCTCCTCTTTCTGGGGAACCCATGTGGACACCCAGGTCTGGCCAGAGCCCCATATCCTGACTTTGTCCCAGTATATGCCACTACTTAAGCCTCTCCCTCCTCTGGAGTACTCTCACCTCTGCCTTCCCCCCTCAGACCTGCACATCCTAAAATGTCATCTCAGTTAAGAGAATGGTGATGCTGGCACAACCTCTGGGTTATACTAAAAATCACTTAAATGCACACACCCTCCTGGAAGCCTCCTTCTACTGAAAGCTGTGCCTTATCCCCAACACACACCTGGTCCCTGGAACATCTCCCTCGTGGTCTTCAAACGTGGCTGCTTGTACAACCAGCTGGAGAGTTTTTCCATATGTCCAGGCCACAGCCAAATCCAACCAAATCAGCATCCCTTAGGTTGGACTCAGGCCTTTGTGCCTTTTAAAGCTCCCTCAATGATTCCAGTGTGCAGGCAAGTTTTAGAACCACTAGTCTAGCCCACAGTTTGAACCTCTCTGATGTGCCCGGCCTTGAACCCATCTTATTATCTTAGAGTCCCCCATTAGACAATGAGCCACTCCAGGATCAGGGACTATGTTCATCTTTGTCTCCCTGAAAATATTTTCTTAAAGGTGAACTTTGTTACCACTTTCAACAATTTTGATGCATGTCCTTCCATCCCCATCTGTGCATTTGTGGAAAGATGTAGATAGATGATAAATAGATGATAGCCAGATGATAGATGATAGATAGATAGATAGATAGATAGATAGATAGATAGATAGATAGATAGATAGATGATAGATAATACATAGACACATAGATATCTAGTAAATGATAGACAGTTGGCAGACATATACAAAGGCACCTTGTTTTGTTGCATAAATGGGACCATAACGTACATGTTATTCTGCACTTTTCTCATTTAACAGGGAGTATGGGTCTAACACTCACCATTTTGGATGGGGTTATTTTTAAATAAGAACAAACCATGATCTAGTTAACGAAATAAGAAAAAGCTGAACTCCTATCATTACTATTACTATTTCACTAAGACCCCTATCCTACACTTTTTCTATGGATGGAAAAGTCACATATCACATTTTAACAATTTCTTAGATTTCACATCCATATTTATTAATTAATTACTTTGACCGTCGTAAATTTTCTACCATGTCAGGAATGGAGTCCCAGTCCATTCTCAGAGAGATTCTTTTCATTGCTAAAGGTCTCAGGGCAGTTAAAATGTGGAGAGGGAGATGGAATCCAGCTCCCCTGACAGCTGGTTCCAAGCCCTTTGCTCTGTGAGGTCAAGCCTCCTTCCAGGACTTCCTAGGTATGGCAGCTCCAGCGAACTGTCTCCTTCAGCTCACTTCCCCCGTGGGGGAAACAAGACTTTCAAAATAATAATAATAATAATAATAATAATAATAATAATAATAAGCTAAGTTTGTTCCACAGCATTTACAGATGGTTGCAAGTAGAGATGACGCCAATATTACCCTTTCTGGGGTTGGAAGAGACCGTGATGGTCTAAGGCTCTGGATTCTGGATGCACCCCAAGACTTACGCCTGGGCAGCCTCTCCCTCACCAGCCTCCCAGGTCCTCTTCTGTACTAGTGTTTCCCTCCACCCCACCCTGCTCCAGCCCCGTCTGCTCTGCCCCATGAACTATTTTGTCCCCTCCACTCCCGCCTTTGGACCCCAGGACTCATTAACAAGGGGGCGCCCACAGACCACAGGTGCCACTTTAGGGTCCCCAAAAGAAACTGAGACCACCCAGCACGAGGCCGACACAACCCTAGGCAAACTTCGCTGTCGGCCCGGGTCAGGGTTTAAGGGGACCACTGAAGATCACCCGTCCCCCCAGATTGGCCTAAAGGAAATAAAAGGTGTTCATTAACCTACAAGCAGAACAAAGGCACTTATGCGCGCAGGTTGGGAGAAGAGCGCACTGCACGTTGGGTTCTGGTTTTCAAACTGCGGGCAGTTGCACCTGCCGGTTGGGAAAACATGGCCTTGCCCAGGTCCGCAAAAATCCAGTTCCTGAGATCTGAAGGCCGATCTGGATTCCGACTCATTTCAACCAGCATTTGATTGGTTCTGAGGCCCATGAGCAGGAAGTGCTTCTTCCAGTTCGCCTGCCATCGGCTTCTCCTGGATTCTAAGATCAGAAAACGTCTAAGACCTCGTGTCACCTGGAATGGAAGCGCCTGCAGGATCCATCCTGTTAGAGGAGGGCAACGTGGGCCTGAATTAAAAGCCACCGCTAAGGGTCCAGGAACATCCCACCGAGGTTCTGCCACGTTTACGGAGGACCTACTTTAGACAAGACGTGACTTCTATCAGTGACTAGAGTGAATTCAGTGAAATGACACAATAAGAGTGGGGCCGACAGCGCTTACAAAATGTCTTGACCAGTGCCCTCTCCAGTCTCTGTCCTCGACCTGTCCCAAGGGGACTCGGTCACCTGTGCTGACCAGTAGGTGTGGATATGCGGAGGTAAGATGTAAAGGAGAAAGTGGAAAAGGGAGAAAGGAGGTTGGACAGTAGGAGAAAGGAAGAGAGAGGAAAAGGGGAGGGAAAAAGCTAAGGGGAAAATAAATTTTAAAAGATGTAATATTATTTCTAACCTTTACTCTCTGTCATTTATTGACATTTCACCATAGCTGTTTGATCTCTCTCTCTCTGTAGACACCTATTACTGTTACTGCCAGACCATTTGAGAGTAAGGTGCAACATCAGGCTTTTTGTCTCCGGATGTGTCAGGGTATATCGCTTTAACTAGAACAGATGTTTTGTTTGTTTTATTTAAAGTGCATATTTCAAAGAGGATAATATGTTTAAAGCCAACTTTGTTGGGGCCCACATTACATACAGTAAGAAGCATCTATTTGAAATATATAGCTGGTTGAGTTTTGGCAATTGTACACACCCTTGTCACCATTACCACTGTGAAGATGGAAAACATTCCAACGTCCCCAGAGATAAGTCATGTCATATAATGCTATGCATCCATTAGAAAGAGTAACATAGAGTTTAATGTATTGCTCTGAAAAGACATGCCCAATACACATTCAAGCCTTTTTAAAGGTTAAGAACATGCTGAGTTATGCCACTAATACGGCTTACAAAATACGTTTCATTTATTTTATCATCTGATTGTTTTCTTTAATAATTAAACAATTTCAAGAAACTATGCAGTGTGATTTCACAACTAAGATAAAGTAGTCATGGAAGAGAGAAAAAAATGGTGTAGATGATAGAGGCTCCGTTCATCCCTCTGGTGACCAAAGCAAAGTTGTGACAAAAACAAGGAGCAGCAGCAAGGAAAAATTGCGATCTAGATGAACAAACCACACAACTAGGGAAAAATCCAAGAAAGCACCCTGCAACGGCAGAAGGTAGGACGGGGCAAGGACATGGAGCTGCTCGGTCCGGAGCGGCTGAGTGGGACGGAGGCTGCAGCAACAGCAGATGCCTCATAAAGGGGCCGACAGACCTGCTCGCTCTGTGCACCAGTGCCAATTCGGCTGCACACAGGGGGCCCCAGGGGCTTACAGAGAGACAGTGTCGGAGTGAGGGCCGAGGTGAGACTGGCATGGTACAGTAGTGCTGGTCGTATCCATTGTTCCCTGTTTAGACTTCCTCCCTCTCCAGTGTGCAGACACAGAGTAGCCATAGCCGAGACGTCGTCCGAGTGGTTAACAGAGGTCAATCAAAGGATTCCCTGAAATCCCACCTCCTCCAACTTGCGGCTCCACCCAGGCCACATCCAGATGTAGACTCATTGAGTCAGGTGCTCCTTGCTGAGACTCACACTGGAAGCAGCCTCAGTTTCTGGTGTGGCCTTTTGAAGCAAATATAAGCACAGCATCTGTGGATTGCTTCCTGAATATCAACAGGTGGAGAGATAGAGACTTGGGCTAAGTTTGGTCTGCAGCTGAACCCCTCTCAGGACTGTGCCACTGGACACCTACTCCACAAATCTACACTAATAAGACCAGGAGACGTAGGAGCTTTGCTTAGTACATAGAAACAGACACGGAAAGGCAGCCAAAATGGGAAGTCAAAAAGCAGAAACCATATGAGAGAATAGAACAGAGATCCAAATATGATGGAGTCAAGTAATTGAACAGATGTAGAGTTCAAAACACTGGTTATAAAGATGCTCAATGAACTTTTGGGAAGTGTAGATAAATTCAGTGAGAATTTCAACAAAGAAATTTAAAAAAATAAAAATAGAAGTAGAAATTATAAAAAGGAACCAGTCTGAAATGAAGAACACATTACCTGAGATGAGAAGTATCTTAAATGGAATAAAAAAGGAATTAACAAAGTGAATAAAGAAGAGGATCAAATACCCTACCCAGAGGACAGGAAAAGTAATCAGAACACTCAATCAGAATAGCAAGAAAAAAGATGCCAAGACTATACAAATAATTTAAGGAGGATATGGGACACTATTAAGGCTCCAAATATTTGTCTGATAGGTGCATAACTGAAGAAAATCAAGATGTTGAACAACTATTTGAAGAAATAATGATGGAAAACTTCCCTAACCTGATGAAGGAAATGGACATAAAATCCCAGGAAGCTCAGAGAATTCGAAAAATCAGGGATCCAAAGAGGCCCACACCAAGATACATCATAATTAAAATGCCAAAGTGCCAAAGATTAAATATAAAAAAAGAATATTAAGTGCAGCAAGAGAAAAACAAATAATTACCTACAAGGGAACACCCATAAGACTGGCAGCTGATTTCTCAAAAGAAACTATGCAGGACAGAAGGGCGTGGCACAAAATATTCAACAGGATGAAGGCCCAAGATATACAACCAAGAATAATTTATTCAGCAAAGCTATCATTTGGACTTAAAGAACAGATAAAGCACTTCCCCAACAAAAATAAGCTAAAAGAATGTATCACCATTAAGCCAGTATTATAGGAAATGTTGGAGGGACTTCTTTAAGAAGAAAAGACATGTATTAAAAACAGGAATAAAGAATGATGACAACTACATTCCTATCAATAAGTACCTTAAATGGAAAAGAATTAAGTGCATCGACCAAAAGTTTGAGTGGTTGAAAGGATAAGAAAACAAGACCCCTACATGTGAAATGGAAGAAGGTGGAAAAAGATATTGTTGTGACAAATCTAGAAGGTGTTTAAGTTAGACAGAGAAAGATAAATACTATATGATTTCACTTACATGTGAAATCTAAGGAATAAAAAGAACAAACTAAGAAAAAGTTATAGCAGTTTGATTATATCCAGGATTATGTAGCTTTCATGTGTGCAGAATAACACTTGGTGTTTAGTCACTACAGTCAAATAGTATCATTATCTTTTAATTACAAGGAGCAATGCTAGTCTATTAGCAAAATATCATTGCAGACAGTCCATGCGAATTCTTCAGAACTGCGATCTCTTAAATGTCAGAGTGAAATATATTTCACAAAATAAAATTTGACAAAAATACTTGCGTTTCAACAGCAGCTGAGAAATGCCTCCATACTATAGTGGATGGCACATCTGCTTAACAGGCAGAAGGCCCTGGATTCATGCCCAAAGTGGAGCCACAGACCATACCCCGGGGGCGCCAGGCCCCAGAGGACACCAGGCCCCAGGTGCACACTGCAGTGAGCATGAGCATGAGTGTGCGGGAAGAGATATCCTGTCTTCAGAGACCCAGTTCTTAAAAAGGGAAAGGGTAACATCCATAAGTCAGGGGCAGATGGGGCCAGGATGGGGGGTGGGGGCAGAGAGAGGGGCAGAATTAAGGAGGGGAAAAACCCACAGCTGTTCAAGCCTCATTGTCCTGTGTTATCCCAGATCTGCTAAAAAAGCATAATTCAAAAATCTGAAAAGGAAACTATGTGCCATGGCCAAGTAATAATTGCCATTTCCCCTTATTTCTTGGTTTTAGCAGCCTTTTTTTCTTGTTTATTTATTTGTTTATTTGTTTGTTTGTTTGTTTGTTTATTATGGTGATATTGGTTAACAAAATCCAGTAAGTTTCAGGTGTACAATTCAATAGTAAGGTATATATATATATATACATATATATACATATATATGTATATATTGCATGTGTGTTCCCCTCCCATAGTTAGATTTCTGTCACCACATATTTGAATCCTTTTACTCCATCTACCTCCCCTCTCCCCCTCCACCCTCTGATATCCAGTAGTCTATTGTCCATGACCATGAGTCTGTTTGTTTGTTTGTTTGTTTGTTGCTTTTAGGTTCATATCCCACATGTAAGTGTTGTTTCCAACTTTTTCTGTCTGGCTTATTTCGCTTAGCAAGATTATCTCGAGGTCCATTCATGTTGTTGCAAATGGCAGTATTTCATCTCTCCTTATTCCATTGTATATATGTACCACAGCTTCCTTAGCCAGTCATTTATCATAAGACACTTCGATTGCTTCCATGTCCTGGCCACTGTAAATTATGCTGCTATGAACATTGGTGAGCAAATATCTTTCTGGATATGTGTTTTCAAATCTTTGGAGTAAATACCCAGTAGAGGGACTGCATAGTGGCTGTACCAATTTTCAGTCCCACCAGCAGTGTATGAGGGTTCTGTCTCTCCACATCCTCTCCAACACTTGTTATTACTTGTCCTGTTGATAATAACTATTCTAACAGGTGTGCGATGGTATCTCATCATGCCTTTGATTTTCATTTCCCTAGTACCTTGTGATGTTGAGCATATTTTCATATGTTTGTTGGCCATTTGTATATCTTTTTTGGGAGAAGTGTCTGTTCAGGTCCTCTGTCCATTTTTTGATTGGATCATTTGTTTGTTTGTTGTTATTGAGTTGTATGAGTTCTTTGTACATTAAACCCTTATCGGAAGCGTTGCTTGCAAATTTATTTTCCCATTGAGATGGTTGTCTCTTTACCTTGTTGACAGTTTCTTTTGCTGTGCAGAAGCTTTCGAGTGTGATGTAGTCCCATTCATTTATTTTTGCTTTTCTTTCCTTTGCCTTTGAGCTCAAATTCATAAAATTCTCTTTAAGTCCCAGGTTCATCAGTTTAGTTCCTATGTTTTCTTCTATGCAATTTATCATTTCGGGTCTTGTATTCAGGTCCTTAATCCATTTTGAGTTAATTTTGGTGTGTGGTGATAAACAACAGTCTAGTTCATTCTTTTGCAATGGCTTTCCAGTTTTCCCAGCACCATTTATTGAAGAGGCTTTCTTTTCTCCATTGTATGTTTTGGCTTTTTTGTCAAAAAATATTTGCCTATATAAACATGAGTTTACTTCTGAACTCTCAGTTCCACTGGTTCGTGTGTCTGTTTTTCTGCCAATGTCATGCATCTTGATTATTGTCGCTTCGTAGTATAATTTGAAGTCAGGCAGACTGATGCTTCCAGCCTGCTTCTTTTTTCTGAGGATGCCTTGGCCATCCAGGGTCTTTTGTGCGTCTGTACGAATCTGGTGATTTTTTGTTGTATTTCTTTAAAAAATGCTGATGGGATTTTGTTGAGGATTGTGTTAAATCTGTATGTTTTAGGTAATAAGGTCATTTTAACAATGTTGAATCTTCCAATCTAAGAACATGGAATATCTTTCCATTTCTTTGTATCTTCTTCAATTTCTTTTAATAAATAGCATCTTATAGTTTTCCTTATATAGATTCTTCACATGTTCCTTTAAATTTATTCCTAGGTATTTTATTCTTTTTTGTTGCAATTGCAAAAGGAACTATTTTTTCCATTTCTTTTTCTGACAATTTATTATTAGACTATAGGAATGCTATGGCTTTTTGAACATCGATTTTATATCCAGAAACTTTACTGTATTTGCTTATTGTTTCTAGTAGTGTTCTTGTGGAGTCTTTAGGGTTTCTTTATAGAGAATCATGTCATTCACAAATAGTGACAGTATAATTTTTTTATTCCTATTTGGATGCCTTTTATATCTTTCTCTTGCCAGACGGCACTCGCTAGGACCTCCTATGTTATATTGAATAACAGTCCCTGCTGGAACTCCCCATGCACATCTCCCCTCCAGGGACCCACACAGCCGCTCCTCACACCACTCAGGTCTCTGCTCAAGTGTGCAGGTGTCAAGTCCTCAGAAATGTTGTCTCCAAAACGATCTGAAAGACATGACCTGCCCCATCCCCCACCACCAATATTCCAGCCTAGGCATGTTTTTCTCCACGACAATTGTCACTGATCCTGTAACCAATTTTGTTTGTCAGTGAATATCACTGAATGTATATATGTTCCTTGAGCAAGGGGTCCTGTCTGTTTCTTCACCACTGTATCCCCAGCATCGTCTCCAGCTCATAGAAGGGGCTTAATGAATATGTGTTAAATGAATGAATAAATTTGTCAGTACAGCAATTTAGAGAAACAATTTGACCATATGTATGAAAAGGTGTAAAAATATTTAAACTCTTTGACCTAATATTGATCATTTGAGTAGTCTATCAATTTAAAAAGTCCCACGTATACAGGAATCTTTATGCAAAAGGAGACTTGTCACATCATTATTTACGAGAAGAAGAAATGAAAACAGATGGATAAGAAATGGTATACAGCTTTGTAAAAGTGGTGTTAAAATTTAAGCAGAGTTTATAAAACTACTTGTTATATAATAACACTTTTCAGAAAATAACATTTAAAATGACCCATAACATACAAATGCAACTTTGTAAAAAGTACACACACACATATATATTTATTGTTATTTTTACATAATTTTATTTGTATAATGTTATATATACTATTATTTTTAATTATTACATTACATATATTTAATATATACAAACACATTGAAAATCAGGACCACTATAAAAGGCAGCTCCAGAGAGAGCCATCGCACTGGAGTCTATGAAGTTTTCAACAATGTAATAGTTAAAATTTTTTGAGGAGAAGCCATATTTCTACATTTCTTCTGTGCATTTTAAAGTTTTCAGTGATTAAATATGTTTTTATTTTTATAATATAAAAAACATATTTTAAATTTCAAAATAAAACATTTGAAGTAAAGTAATAAAAAAGAGAAGTCCAGATCACCTACCTACCTCAACCTGACTCAAAATCTATCATTTGGACTCCACTGGACAGAAATCCTACTAGTGTCTCCTCAGAAAGAGGAAAAGAGGAAATTCTTCCTCCACAATCCATGACTCATCCTTGGTTACAGAGTGCAGATGAGCAATAAGGGCAACACGAAGAATACGATCAATTTATAGATTACCGATGGTCATACATATGATTATATACGAATGTATGTATTTATTAATACACATGTATGTTTGGTTCTAAAGCACAGTTGCTGTTCAAAGGATTCCAAAACTGTCTGAATTTGGGGATGGGATTTCGTTTTGATTCCAGTGGCTCCTTGAATAACCTATCCTCTGAGCATTTTTTATAATCCCAAATGTGGGTACAACATCGAAATCCCTGGTTCTCATGAGAATGTCTTCTAGGATGGCTGCCAGAAATTATGACTCTGGGAAGCACAGGAAATACAAAATAAAAATTTTTACAATGTAAAGAGTCTGTACAATATCAGCACAGAGACAGAATATTCATAAATTACTAACTAAATAAATCTTATGTTGAAATAATATATATACATATATGTATATATTAGTATATATGTGTGTATGTACACACATTCACACACACACACACACACGTATGTATGAATGTATATTTTTTATCCCACTACACCTAAGAGAGTGGATGGATTCTTCCCTTTCAAAGCTTCATAAATTGAATTCCTGAGAACTTAAAGCCTTGGCCTGGGTTAAAAGAAAATGTTAGCCTGGAGAATTAAAGGACATATAGCCTCTTGTAAAACCCACCTGGGCATGAGCCATATGGACAGAAGCTCCACAACAGGGGAAGATCAACTGAGATCCCAGGACTGGTCACATCCAGTGGGAACACTGCTGAAAAATGGACCAAGGGAAGAGTTCCCATCTTTCTTTGGTTGTGGGTGACAGGGGGATGAGTTGTTCAGCTACCAGCAAGGCACAAGTGCCTGGTGCTCCTAGAGCTATCTTCGGGTCATCTGCTGAGGATCCCACTTGCACATATGAAAACCATATATTCTTTTGTGAGCAGGCTTCTCTTCAGACGTGCAAACATGACATCCCTAACACTAATACCAATCACTGGCACTCCCAGTGAATCCTAATAACTGGAGGATCTCCTAGCTCCCACTGAAAATTATCTTCAGCCTTGCATTTAAGTATTTGGATCCAAGGCAGCAGAAAGTCATCTTGGGGTTTGGACCTTGCTGATCCAGGAAAATATTCTGAAAGACAGCTTCCTACATGCAGAAGATCAAGGGTGAGCTCTAACTAGGAGATGAAGTCCTGAAGAAAGAAGACAGATGTGCAAATTCTAAAGCAAATCTTAGTAGTTTACTATACAAAAGTTTTGGAATATATTTCCCAGCTTCTTTCTTTAAATTGATGTAAAATACACATAACATAAAATTTACCATTTTATCACTTAAAGCATATGATTCAGTGACATCTAGTACATGCACAATGTTTTGCAACCATCACCACTATTGTTCCAGAGCAATTTCATCACCCTAGAGGGAAACTGCTCACTCATTAGGCAGTCACCCCCCATATTCCCCCATACCCCCAGCCCATGAAAACCATTAATCTGTTTTTTTTCTAAATGTATTTGCTTCTTCTGGATATTTCATATAAAAGGAATCATACAATATGTTGCCTTTTGTGTCTAGCTTCTTTCACTCATAGTTTTCAAGGTTCATCCACATTACAGCATATATAGCTACTTCATTTTTTATGGCTAAATAACATTTCATTGTATGGCTATATCACAATTTCTTTATCCTTTCATTGGCTGATGGACATTTGGAAGTCCAGGCTTTTCTGCATGTCTGATGTTTTGGGCCCAAGTGACAGCTGTTGGTTCATTAGCCTTTAAATATTTTTGACAAATGCCCTTTGCCTTAGTTCCTTCTGTTGCCTGAGAGAGTTCTGAATTAGGTGAAATAAATATAAGCCATATACATTCATCTTGTAGGGAGCCACCTGACAGATCAAACCAGAAAATCACAATTCTTGTGTGTGTGCGTATGTGTGTGTGTGTGTGTGTGTGTGTTGGGGTTTTGGGGGCTTTTTTTTGTACTAGAAATGCAGTTTTAATTTTATTTTATTATTCGTTTCAAGAATACAGTACATTGATTAGACATTTATATAGTTTGTAAAACAATCCCCCTAATTTCTCTTTCTCTCCTGTGGCTCTCTACATAGTCAATACATTAATGCCATCTGCATTCCCTCTGCCACACTCACCATCCCCATGACCATCTATCAATTACTAATTTGTTAACCCCATTTTCCCAGCCCCTCAATTTGTCTGTCACCAAATTGTCCACTATATTTGTGAGTCTGTTTTCAATTAGTTTGTTCTTTTTGTTCCTTAGATACTGCATATAAGTGAAATCATATGGTATTTATCTTTCTCTATCTGACGTATTTCATTTAGCTCTAGGTCCATCCATGTTGTTGTGAATGGTCAGATTTCATTTTTTTTAATGGTTGAGTAATAGTTATATATGTGAACCATAATTTCTTTATTCAATCATCTATTGATGGGCATTAAGGTTGTTCCATATCTTGCCTATTGTAAATTGTGCTGCCATGAACATAGGGGTGCATAGATCTTTATGAATTATTGGTTTGGTTTTCTTTGGATAAATATCCAGAAGTGGAATTGCTGGGTCAAAAGGTAGATGGTTTTTAATTTTTTGAGAAACCTCCAGACTATTTTCCACAGGAGTCGTACCAATTTGCAATCCCACCAACAGCGATTGAGGGTTCCCTTTTCTCCACATTGTTGCCAACACATGTTGCTCTTTGATTTGTTGATGATAGCCATTCTGAAAGGGGTCAGGTGATATCTCATTGTGGTTTTAATTTGCATTTCTCTGATGATCTTTTCAAGTCTATTGGGCCATCTGTATTTCTTTTTTGGAGAAATATCTGTTCAGGTCTTTTGCCCATTTTTTAATTAGATTGTTTGGGTTTTTTGTTGTTATTGTTGAGTTGTATGAGTTCCTTACATATTTTGGATATTAACCTCTTATCAGATGCATCATAAGTGAATATCTTCTCCCATTCAGTTGGTTGTCTTTTCATTTTATTGATGGTTTCCTTTGCTGTACACATAGTCCTATCATTTATTTTTTTCTTTTGTTTCTCTTTCCTGAGGAGATATGTCTGAAAAGAAATTACTAGTAGCAATATCAAAGATTTTACCACCTAAGTTTTCTTCTAGAAGTTTTGTGGTTTTGGATCTTACATTTCAGTCTTCAACCCATTTTGAGTCCATTCTTATATACAATATAAGGTGGTAATCCAGTTTCTTTTTTCTGCATATATCTGTCCAATTTTCCAGCATCATTTACTGAAGAGTCTGTCTTTACCCCATTATATAGTTTTGCCTCCTTTGTCATATATTAAGTGAGCATATAGGCGTGGATTTATTTCTGGGCTCTCTATTCTGTTCCATTGATCAATGTATCTGTTTTTATGCCAGTATCATGCTGTTTTAATTACAATAGCCTTGCAGTATAGTTTAATATCAGGTAGTGTGATCCCTCTAACTTTGTTCTTCTTTCTCGAGATTACTGTGGCTATTTGCAGTCTTTTATGGTTCCATATAAATTTTAGGATTTATATGTTCTAGCTCTCTGAAAAATGGCATTGGTATTTTAATAGGGATTTCACTGAATCTATAGATTGCTTTGGGTAGTATGGCCATTTTAATGATGTCAATCCTTCTTACCCGTGAGCACGGTATATGCTTTCATTTATTTGTATCTTCTTCAATTTCTTTTTTCAGTGACATAATTTTCTGAGAACATGTTTTTTATCTCCTTGGTTAATTTGATTACCAGGTATTTTAGTTTTAATGCAATTGTAAATGAGATTGTTTTCTTAAATTCTGAAAGTTCATCATTGGTGTATAAAAATGTTACTGACTTCTGAATGTTAATTTTGTATCCTATTACTTTACTGAATTCATGAAAATCACAATTGTTTACACAAGAAAGATGGCGCTCGCCCACAGGCTGCACGAGAGGCGGGCTCAACGAAGGAACAATGACAGCTGTCGCTCCAGCCCTCGCCCAAAGCCAGGCAATCAAGACTTTCCCTGGGTGTCTCTGGCACCTCCTGAGGTGCTGCCCCTCCACCACAGCCTAGGTACACCTATGATACGTGTTTTCAAAATAGATGTTAAACTTTGGTTTTAAATGAAAAATGTCTCTCAGTCTACCTATACTTCTCAAAGAAAGGGAGAAAAAAATTCAAAATTTGTGCAACTACAACAATCACAAACTACTTCCATAACTGCAGAAGATCCTTTTCAAAACTTATACTAAGGAGGTGGCTCCATAGTGTAGTAGTTAGCACATCTGCTTTATATGCAGAAGGTTCTGGGTTCACGCCCCAGGTGGAGCCATGGACCATACCCAGGGGTGCCAGGCCCCCCAGGACACACGGTGAGCAGATGGGAGGAGATGCCTTGCCTTCAGAGATCCAGTTCTTAATGGGAAATGGCAACATCCATAGGTCAGGGGTAGAAATGGTGGGGTGGAGGAATTAAGGAAGAGAAAAAAAAAAAACTTATACTAAGCATCTCAAGGAGTTCATCAAAACATCTGAAATGTGGTGGTTCAAGAATGTTCTATTGCTATATGCGTTATGTCCCAGTTGAAAACGTATGCATGGAACAGATGCCACTTGTGAAGCTTCCCTGAAGACTGACATCATTAAACATCCAAATAAAACAGATGGCAAAAGAACTCCTATACTTGCAAAACTCTTAGCACCTGAATTTGTAAATATTTACATGTACCCTTGTATTCCAGAATATGAATAAGAGGTACACGAAGTTGTGTTTGTTTTTCCTGGACCTAAGTCAACCTTAAGAAAAGATGTTTCTTTTCATCTTCAAAAAGGATTCAAAATAATGTAAGAACCAAAATAATGACTCTGAGCCATCTATTAAATGCAAGAAAACTGAAAAATGACAGCAAGTGCCAAGTGACAACCCTGAAAAAAATTATATTTATAGATAATACATGGAACCAAACAAACAAATTATTCACTGACGGTAGACTTCAAGAGTTGTTACAAGTTGAGTTAGAACAAGAAAAACTTGCTTCTGGAGCTATTGAAAAGGGAAGTCAGATACCTTTCTTTCCACAATTGAAGCCATTTACTACTTTCTGGTAGACTACCATGCTGATATATTTCGAAATACAAAGGACAATATGACGATCTTTTATTTTTCTACTCTTTTATGTACCAGTTGATAAAGAATGTTAAATGCTCTGGAGACAAAGAAAACTTAGTCTTTAAGAAGCCGTTGAAGTCATTTTCTTTTGCTAAAATCAATGAACTTGTAATTGTGCTTTGTTTCTATCTTGGGGAAGAAAGGCGAATCACAATTCTTTGACAACAGTGTTCACTCTGATCCCTCTGGTAGAAAGAATTCACACTAGCAGCACTGTCTTCAAGATCACAGCTCTGTGGGGAAGAGGTAATGGGCCAAGGGTATCTCAAGGTACCATGAAGCTCTTATTGAATTTCTGTTGTCTTTTTCTGTTTTAGCACTTTTGTGGTAACTATGAACACTCCATTACTTTCCAGAGTTCTGATAGAGTTGATCCTGACAGCTTTTGCTAGCTTTTTCATTGTTCTGTGTAAGGATGGACCGTTGAAATTTCCTAGACCACCATCTTCTTTGAGGTCACTCCCTTCAGCCTCCTTTGAATTCTCCTTATGCATCTCAATTCCTGGTCTTCTAACAACTTGCAGGAAACTCATTCATTTGGTAAATGTTGATTAAATACCAACTTTTTTCTGGGTACTATGTGTAAAAATTGGAGTCCGAACTAAAAATTCAAACTTAGCCTTCAAGGATGGCACAGCCTAGGTGCGGGTGGAACGATAGGTAAAGAAATTATAACACAATGTGTTAAGTATTTTATTCATACTATTTCTGTGCTTCGAACTCCACATTATTAATATTTTCTAAATACAGCATTGACTTATATAGACCTGCCATTACCAATGGACTTCTGCTTGCTTTCTTATATATCTCTTTAAACTTCTAAATACCTTTAGAGTAGGTATTTTGCTAATAAACGAATGGTTTTATTTACATGAAAGTGTCTTTTTTTACGTGAAAGATCAATTTTCCACTCCCAAATTCTTCATTTGACATTGGTTTTCCCTCAGCATTTGATGAGGATATTTCACTGTCTTCTGGCTGCCGCTTATTGACAGAGAAAAGTTAGCTGCATTGTAACTGTAGTTCCTTTTTAGATGATCTGTTTTTCTTCTTTGGATACTTTTAAGATCATTTGTCTTTATTGTCTAATGTTCCAGTGAAATATGAATCATCATGGATCTCCCAGTATTCATAGTGCTCTGTAATCACTTGCTTAATCCTTAGCCATAATCTCTTTACACAATGCCTCCCTCCATGTAGGATTCCCTTTTCATCTTTGGAGACTAACTAGACAAATGCAAAACCTCTTCATTCAAACACCATTATGCTTTAGTAGGCAGAATAATGATTCCACAAACATGTCCAAGTCCTAGTGCCCCAGAACCTGTGAATATGTTACCATGCACAGCAGAGGGACTTCGCAGATGTGACTAAAGGCATGGACCTTTGAATGAAGAGATCATCCTGATAATTGAGGGCGAGGCTAATCTAATCACACGGGCCCTTTGTATAGGGTCTTCATAAGAAAATCCTGCATTTCTGGGGAGAGGCTAAGTGACACCATCCAACAAGGCACCTTCCCCACTTGCATTACATGCAGCCCCCACCGCATGGACACCCTCTGCTGGGCATCCACAAGCACACCAGCATCTTAACCCACTCTGCCCATGACACGAGGTCTATGAACATATCTCTCCTTCATCTCTCCACTTTCCAGCTTTATTTTCCTCAGGTTCCTGACCAGCCAGCCAACTCATTGGCTACTGCCCTTGAGTCATTCATGCATTATTTAGGGGTGTCTTTCATGCTGTTCCCTCCCAGGGATCTGTTTGGGTTTTGATTCCTGTTCCTGGCTTCACAGCCATTCCCAAAACTGTTCTGGTTTCAGTTCCCAGGCTTATTGCTCTTGCTTTAGATTCTCTTCTCCATATCTGAATCACAGGCATGTATTTCCTTGGATTTTTTAAAATTGCAGTGATTTTTTCAATTCAGCATTTGTAAGGGCTTTTAGTAAAAAGAATTCTATGTTAGCTTAAATAAGTTGTTTCAAAGTTTTTTAAAAGTATACTTTCATGAAGAACAACACCTATCAAAAAATAATAAATGGAAGCCACTTTAAAATGCAGCCAGAGCTGCCATGCCAAAGGGATTGATCGTCATACACATCTTATGCCTTAATCCTCTGAAATGTTAAAACAGGGCAAAATAACCTTTGGACTGGGCCTAAAGCAATGTCGTGCCCCAAAGAACAGTTTGCAAAGGTAACAAGAAAGCAGGTATTTTCACTACCGGACTGAAAAAAATGTTTTAATTGTTTAGAATTAGTGTGTATGTATGTTATCTGCAACAATAGAAATGCCTTCCTTCTATTGATATAATTGTTCCCCTTCCCTTTCTCATAAATACCCACTGCCTTTGTTTTCTAATCAAAATGTTACTTGAGCTTCTGCCTGAATTGGTACTTCCCAAATAGCTATTTTTTTTTTAATCTCAAATAGATGCCTGTTGCCTCTCATGTTGAAAGCCTTTTAATTTTTAGATTAACATATCTTGGTGTCTATAAAGAAGCCTAAGTGGCCTCACCTTCATGGACCAGCATCCCCTGAAACCAGGTATGATACCTACAGAGCCTCTTTTGTGCTCACTGTTTTGTGGACTGCTGTCTCCATGCCTGTAAAACCGTCTTAAATTCAAACCTCCTCCTTTTCTGGTTAAGGTCAAATACATTTATCTGAGATTAGGAAAGTTTTTATCTTAAGAGAGGTTTTCCTTTGTGGGTCCCAGGCTTGCCTAGTCCCAGGTCTGGCTGTGATTCAGGCTCCCTGCTAGGAATAGGACTTCAGATTTAGAATGCTGTGTAAACATAATTCACCTTATTATATCACACATGTGTGGGTGCCTGCCACTATTGTACTCTGATATATGTGGAGCCCATGCAGTCCCCTGGGGAACAGAAGAGGAGCAGACGGGGAGCGGAAGGGGAGCAGAAGCGTGCTCCCTGCAATAAAATTGGTGTCTGCCGTTTCATTCTCATGTCAGCCCCTTGAGCATTATTCCAACTGGGTGTCTCACCACCAAAACCTTCCCTTCTCAATCAGCTTGTTACTGGAGAGTGGGGGTCCTCTCCTGGCATATTGTCCACGATCTTCATGTTTCAAACAAAGAATTGAGCAAGATACCGAACAAAATACAGCAGAAAAGAAAAGCTTTATTAGAAGGGAACGTACACTTCCAGACGTGGAAGTGGGCCCGAGCAAGAGAAGTATGGCTCAAAAGGCCTGGTAACAAAGCCTTTGGGGTTTTTATCCCTATTTGCTATGGCTGGTGACTTTTCTTAGAGAGGTGGTGTTGTGGCGCATTCAAATCTAAGACCCACGGAGCCAATCAAGATGAGTTATGAGCCTTTAGTGGCTGGCCAGCAACTGACTCTCCACCACACAGGGTCAGAGAATCAGCCCGGAGCTCCCAAAAGAGGCAGTTTATAAAGCCTACAACCACACCCTGGTTAACATCAAACAAGCAAGCAGATTACAGAAGCAGAAGTTGGCTCACTTGAAAATTTTTCACACTTAACATTCCCCACTGGTTTTTAGGGGAATTCAAATCATCGATTCATCAACCTGGAGCAGTGGGTAGTGAGTTATGAGAACCATGAGTTTCACTGCCTGCATCCTTTTTTTACGTACGTAGTTAATCAATTAATTATACAAGGTCCAAATAATATCCCTAGAAATGCTAATATTAGGGGTCCTGCAATAGAGGAAAGCAGAGTAGTTAACCATGGGGACCAGTTAAACATGTTCTTGTACCAAGATACTGTCCTCTGGCATTGTTCTCTGTCGCTGAGCCATTGTCTGACTAAAGCTAGGCTATCTCTAATAATGCCTGAATGGTTAGCATAAAAACAGCGGGTTTCACCTAAAGCCATACAAAGACCCCCTTGCTTTAGGAACAGTAGGTCTAATCCTCTCCCATTCTGTAAGACAACTTCAGCTAATGAGTTTATAGAAGTTGCTAAGTGAGCAAGATCCTGTCTTTGACTACTTGTTCACTGAGGGTCCAGTAGTTGGAATACAGAGGTGGGGGTGGTCAGGATGACAGGAAAAGGTCTGTCCCAGCGAGGCTCAAGTGAGGCAGGTTGTATTTTCTTCACCCGTATCCAGTCACCCGGAGAGTAGTTGTGTGGCTGGAGCTGAGCCAGGGATCTGGTTGCAGAAACTAACTGGTGGGTCTTTTGCCGCACCAGGTAGAGAGCCTGTCAGGACTTAAGAAGGGAGAAGTTATGGATTTCTGTAAGCCTATCTTCCCCTAACTTGGGGAGAAGTGGTGGGGGTCTTCCAAACTTGATTTTATAGGGTGTGATTCCCTTACAGTAGGGGTGCACCATGCTCTTAATAGGGCGAAGGGAAGGAGGCTTACCCAGTGTTCGCCAGTTTCCAGCTTAAACTTAGTCAAAGTTTCTTTTAGGGTCTTTTTCATCCTCTCTACCTGTCCTGAGCTCTGAGGTCTGTAAATACAATGTAGCTTCCAATTAATTCCTAGAACCTTGGCTAAAGATTGGCTGGTCTGGGCGATAAACACCAGGTCATTGTCGGACCCCAGTGCTATGCGCAGGCCGAATCGAGGTACAATCTCTGAGATTAACTTCTTTGTTACCACCTGAGCTGTCTCCTGTTTTGTAGGGAAGGCTTCAGTCCATCCTGAATAGGTGTCTATAAACACAAGTAGATACTTGAACCCCTAGACTCCTGGGCTGACTTTGGTAAAATCTAACTCCCAAAGTTCTCCTGGTGCCTGTTCACAAAGCCTTACACCTTGTTGGATTTCCTTTGGTGGTCTTTGGTTGACCTGTGCACAGGTATGGCACCATGACGAAACCCTTTTGGCAGTCTGCTGTAATTTAAGGATGTAGTAGTCCCTTTCCAAGAGTTCGATTAATTTTGTTCCCCCTAAATGAGTACCTTGATGTATTTGTAAAATGAGGTCCCGGCCTAGGGCTTCTGGAATGAAGATACACCCATCCCGGAGCTCTACCCATCTGGAGGACCTCTCCTTTCCCTCCAGCTTGCTGTAAAGTTCAACTTCTTCTTGGGTGTATATGGGGGAGTCCCTCAACACCCTTGGCGGTAGGGCTGGCAAGACATTTATAGGCCCCGCTGGTTTTCTGGCAGCCTCCTTGGCTGTTTGGGCTGCGAAGGCATTGCCCCTGGATACTTTGGAGTCTGAGGTTTGGTCCCTGCGGCAGTGGATGATTGCTACCTTCTTTGGTAGCCAAATTGCTTCAAAGAGGGCCAGAATTTCCTCCCTGTTCTTAATTTCTTTTCCCCTCTGAAGTCAATGGGCCCCGTTCCTTGTATAGGGCCCCATGCATATGAGCCGTAGCAAAAGCATACCTGCTATCTGCGTATATATTCACAGTCTTCTCCTTACCCCACCATAGAGCCTGAGTCACTGCCATTAATTCAGCTCATTGGGCCGAAGTCCCGTGACTTAAAGCCTGTGCCCAAATGACAGTCTCAGTAGTTACTATAGCAGCCCCAGCATATCTGACTCCTTCTGAAATAAAATTGCTTCCATCTATAAACAGAGTAGCACCTAGATTTGACCAGGGGTTGTCTGTTCGGTCCAGCGGATGCAGGTGACATTCTCCAAAACCTCGAGACAGTCATGTAAGGGCTGGTGGGGGTCGTCATCAGGTAGCAGGGTGGCTGGGTTGAGAGCAGTAGTTTTCAGAAGCTGTCGCTTGGTCTGAGGCTGGGGTATCCTCAGGATGGCTTCAATCCAATGGGAGAACAGGGTCCTTTTCCCTTTCTGTAGGTTGTAGCCTAGATAGGCTGCCTGGGGAGTGCAGAGTGTAGCCTTCTTAGCTGACACACGATACCTATTCTTATCTAGCTCTAGGAGCAAATCCTCAGTTGCTTTCAAACCCTTCTATCTTTTGCAGCTTCCTCCTAATATCTGGTCCCGACTGACTAACAAAAGCAAGATTAATGACTCGCCTATTGTTTGAGTCTTCCGGGTCAATGGGGATATACATCCGGTATGAGTCTAAGAGCCATTCTAAAAACACCTCCGGTGACTCATCCTTGGTTTGGATGATTTTGCTTACCTTAGATAGATTAGTAGGTCTTCTGGCAATAGATCGAAGGCCCTGAAGCAGAAACTGGTGATACCATTTGAGAGCCTCCTTACCTTGTTTGGTGTTGGGGTCCCAGGGTGAATGGGTATTCGGGAGGACATGATGGACATGGGTAGGATCAGTGGTGGGCTCCCCATTTGGTTTGAACACAGCTTTGGCAGCTTCTCAGAGGATTCTCTCTCATTCCTCCGAGGGGAAAAGGACCTGGAGGACCCGCTGGCAGTCATCCCAGGTTGGCTGATGAGTAGAGAAGATAGTCTCCAGGAGAGAGGTTAGTCCCTGTGGCTTCTCTGAGAAAGAAGGGTTCTGATGTTTCCAGTTATACTGATCACTAGTAGGGAAAGGAACATAGACTATGAAAGGCCTCTGAGGTTCAGTCCCCACAGGGGGGTAGGATGATTTGAGGAAGAAGCCTGACTCATGTTAGTAAAAACAAGCAAGAAAAGAAAGAATCTCCACAAAAGCCAAATAAGCCAGCGCTAGGATCAGCCTCTGACCCAGAGTCTAGTTGGACGGGGCCACGAAGGCCAGACCTAAGGAAAGAATCAAAATAAGTACACTTACGAAGACCAAGGCAATAGGAGGGTAACAGTATATTCGACCAGTCCAGACAGACAAGACAAACTACAGGTAACACAAAACGCTAGTGTGCCCAAAAACCTGAATAACCTGAACCAGAAACCTGAATACCTGAAGTCAAGTATAACATCTCAGACTTTGACTAAACTAGGGAAGTATTGCTGTGTCCAGACTTCCACTAGTTTTCTTTAGGGCCCACTGACCGATAGATCCAAGTGCAGTCTGACTCACCAGTGAAGCTGCTCCAGATGGCTTGTGCCCAATTGTTACAGAATTGAACTTTTTGTCCACTTGCCCTCCTGGGTGAGGCTGCTTGGCGTCCGGGGCTGAGGAGCGTCTCTCAGCAGCCGTCCCCTGGACGGGGCAGGTCCTTGCCCAAAGTGGCCGGGGTCGTGGGTCTTAGGAGATCTCCCCCTCTGGAGGATCTTGCTGGGGCCTCCAAATGTTGTGGCACGTTCAAATCTAAGACCCACAGAGCCAATTAAGATGAATTATAAGCCTTTATTAGCTGGCCAGTGACTGACCCTCCACCACGCTGGGTCGGAGAATCAGCCCGGAGTTCCCAAAAGAGGCAGTTTATAAAGCCTAGAACCACACCCTGGTTAACATCAAACAAGCAAGCAGATTACAGAAGCAGAAGTTGGCTCACTTGAAAATTATCCACCCTTAACAGTGGGCTTCCTTGATTGACAAATAAGATTTGACAGGACTCAGTCATTTGCTTTCTGCACATGTTCATTCCCAGAATTCAATCTGTTAGAATGATATTAATAAACTTCTGGACATATGCATTATATTATAAAGATAGTATAATAAGACTCAGGTGAGTTGAAGGTCATTGGGGTGTTCATTGCACAGGTACGAGTGACTGGCTTAAACTAGTGCCTAATTCTCCGCTTATTTCTTGTGGAAGTTACTTTTAGCCTAAAAATACCTTCTGGCTTGCTTAATTGTGGGCAGATTAGGGTGGACCCTTTCTAGTAGGATAACCTCAGTGTCTTGGTTGACAGACTCGAAACCTCCTAACTAACTTTCCTGCCTAACTCTTTTCTAAGAGCCATGAACCCTCTTGTTATTGGTATGGCTGTTGAGGGACAGGAGGTCTCTTCTTCTGTATCTACTTCCTGCTGAGGAGGGTCATAGTCCCTGCCTATTGGGATTTCATGGAGCTCTTTCCCTTTCTTCCTTAGTCAGGACAAGGTCTTGGTTTTCCTGCTGAAGTGCTGCCTCAGTCTCTAAACAAGGAAAAGAAGATATAAACTTGTTATTTAAATCATATATCTATTAATTTCTATTATTGATTTGCCTGTTAAGTGAGTAAAGGGAAACAGGTTAGATTAATATATTTCTTAAAGAGTAAAAAGACAACACCTTTGGCTTAAAGTCCCCTCCCTTCTCAGACTCTAAGGGCCCTGTCTGGCTTAACATCATTTCTGCTAACAATGGGCAGATGACCTTTATCAATAGCCAGAGCATCTGAGTCACCAGTTTCGGGGCAATTTTCGAGATTTGAGGGAGAGGGCCTTTTTCCTAAAGAAAGGAGGGAAGAAAACTTAACTAGGTATACTAAAAATATTAAGAACTCTGCAAGAGATGTTCCATTTCATTTCCTGCTAAAAGACAGAATTTTACAAGAGATGTCCCATATCAAGCTGGGCGCTAACATCCCTCAAGAAAGGGGTTTTTCGCACAAGGGGATGAGTTGCTGCAGATGCTGGCATGTGGCAAGCGGCTACAGTAGCTTATTACCACACACCAAAGAATCTTTGTTCTTGGGAGTGATTTTTCACAGCTTTTGCTTGTAAGAAGTGTCCTAGGGGATGGGTAGCTTTCTGGGGGTTTCCCAATGGGTGAGTACCCATTTGATTATTCCATGCTTTTGTTTTCTTTTCTTGTCTCTGTTATGTTTCTGGTCATAAGAAAAATATATCATAAGAAAAGGAATCCAAACTTCTCTGGGACAGTGGAAAGCATTCCTTGATTTGTAAGCAGAAGTTTCTAATAAATGAATAATTTTTGGCCATCTGAATAGGTTCTTTAAAATTTCATACTGTTTTTCCTGCCTGAAACCTGACAAAATAGTTAAAATAATTTAATAACTCTATGATCAGAAATTTGGCAAAATTAGAAATCTAATAGGATTTTTCTAACTCTCAATAACTTTCAAGGCCTTCCTAACAGATGATCAGAAATATAAACATGGCCCACAATTGCCTGAGACTAAATAAACCAAAAAAAAGAGGGGGAGGGGAGAAGAAAGCTTTCTAAAAACACAAGCAGCTAACAAAGTTCCTTTGCCTAAGCAGCATCCCCAGTCTCCTTAACAAAATGTCAAGTACAAATACAAATCTTAGAGCCTCAACCACCTGAATGAATAAATTTAACTTATTCCAACTGTCATAAATTAATGGTGGCTTTGCCTCATGGCTAAAAAAATTTAACAAAACTATTGAGTCTCTGGTTATGTCTGTCTATATATGTGTACGTATGTCTACCTCCAGAGTAAAATACTGGAATTTGGTTTATATAAAGAGCTATGTTTAATTGGCTTAAAAAATTACAAGCTTACATAAATTAAAGAAAATAAGGAGTAATAACTGACTTTATCTAATGTCTCATAAAATTTTCATAAGTAATCAAAGATAATTATTGAGAATTAATAAATTAAATGGAAGAAAATGAAATAAAAGGTTTTTGGTGAAACTTTTCAGCAAAATATGTTTACTTCAAAAATAGTTTCCCGAAGTGTTTTGGTCATTTGAAACCTTAGAGTTTTATTAAGTAAAAAGATGAAAATTATTGAATATCTATATCATTTTCAAGTAAGGTAAAATACTGAAATATTAATCTCACCATATGTCCATATGAAAGGACATGGGAACTGAAGAATGACACATAAACTGAATTCCCTGAACATTCTGGGTCCCTCTCAGTGCCTTTACTCTGTCTGTCTGTCTCACTGTCCCTCTCACTCTCTGCCTCTGAGAGGAGACTATACTCTGCCTGGGGAGTGTTACCCCTTTTCTAATAAACTTTCCTTTTGCCCTTAACTTTGCATGTGTCTGGAATTCTTTCCATACTCTCTCAAAGCCACCTCTTCTCTTGGGGCAGGGCTTGGTCTGCCTGCCCCCCCCCCACACACACACACACACACTGGGGGAAATTTGCCTTGTTCTGCATCAAATTGAACTCAACATTTTGTTTGTTATGATAAAATTTTTGCTGTTATAAAACTTTGTTTTGCATATCTTGATGTTGAAAGGACACCACTCTGATAATGATTGCTCAATGTTTCTGAACAGACCTATGAGACTTTATATAAGAAACCTCAGGAAACTACATAAGGTGTCTGTCCTTACAAGAACATGACAGTAAAGCCTTGCTCTGTTCTGGCACTCTTGTTGCTCAAATGTAGTCTAAGGCTCCTAAGAAAAAAACAAAACCACTATCCCTCCTACGTGACACATGACATATCAGGAATGAGCTTCCTGGCGACCAGAGACTGATAGTGGCATAACACACCAAAAATGAGCCGCCCTAGCAATGAAGGACCAACATTGCTTTTCATAACTGACCGGCGCTGCTTTCCAATGATTCATCAGTGATACTTTTAAGCAAAGATATTGATCAAAGGAGGAAAATATCGAAAAAAAAAATTAAATGGAACCACCTTAATATAGAGCTGGAGCTGCCAGGCCAGAGGAACTGCTTTGTACATCTGATGCGCAAACATTTGAAATGTTCAAACAGGGCAAAATAACCTTTGGACTGGATCTGAAGCAAAATTGTGTCCCAAAGCACTGTTTGAAAGATAGCAAGAAAGCAGTTATTATGACTACTGGACTGAAATTTTCTTTTTAATTGTTTAGAATTAGCATCACTGTTATGTTTATCTGCACCAATAGAAATGCCTTCCTCCTAGTGACGCAGTAGCTCCCCTTCTCATTCTCATCAACACCTATTGCCTTAGTTTCCAAACTGGAACATCATTTGCACTTCTGCCTGAATCGATGCTTTTCAGATACCTATTCCTTTTTTAAAAATTCTCAAATAAATGCTTGTTGCCTCTCCCTACGAAAGCCTTTTTATTTTTAGGTTAACACACCCGTAGAAAGAGGTGGACACATCTAAATGTACTGTGGATTTTCACAAAGTGAACACTGGGATAAACACCCACATCAGGGATCAAAATTTCTAGTATCCTGGGAAACCCTCTTGAATCTTATTCGGTCATAAATCAAACTCTCCCCCTGGTAACCATTACATTGATTTTTAACTACATACATGAGTTCTGTATTTGGTAGAATAGAATATGACAGTGGGCGGCCTTCTGTATCTGCCTCTCTCACTCAACGTAACGTTTCCGGGTCTCATCCCCGGGGCTCTGTGCAGTTGCAGTTTATTCACTCTCATGGCTACAAGGGGTTCCATTATATGAATAGACCATACTTCTTCTTCACAGGCATTTCTATTATACCCAGATTTTACGAATCATGAATAATTTCTTTATATATTTTGGCACATGTTTTCATTCATGTCTATTGGGTATATAACTAGAAGTAGAAATGCCAGGTCATGGGGTTTGGACTTATTAGATAGGAACAAAGAATTTTTCAAAGTACTCAAATCAATTTACTCTGCCACTAGCAATATATAATGGATATAATGAGTCCCAATTCTTGCCAACGACTGAATGTTTCTTTCATTTTAGTCATTCTGTGAGGTGTGCATTGATAATAATACAGTTTAGTTTGAATATCCCCTCTGATTAAATAAAAATGTTGAGCATTTTTTTGTAAATTTATTGACCATATAAATATCCTCAAGTAGATGATGGACTGGACTAATTGTCAATGACTGAATGGGATCCTAGTAACGTGCCAGCATCTTTGAACTGTTATGGTCCTTTTGCTATTAATGAAGTTGTGGTCAAAGACCTGTGGGATAATAATGGTCTTTGTCCCTGGTTTCTGGCACAAAGCCCCTAAAACCCTTGAATCTTCTGAGTGATAAGAATGTCTTTGGGATGCCAATGAGATGAGTCTTGAGATGATTCTTGGTTAAGACAGCTTCAGGATTGGGGCTGGTCACCAGAAAGACCAGTCATAATCAGAAGATTGCCACTTTCAGCCTCACTCCCTGACCTACGGGGAGAGAAGATGGGGAGAGAAGCCATTAATTTAATCGCCACCAATGGCTATTAATTTAATCAATTATGCATACTGAATAAAACTTCCATTAGGAAAAACAAAACCTAAATAAAGAGACTTCAGAGGGCTTCCAAATTGGTCAAAACATCCATATGCTGGAGGGTGACACACTCTAATTCAGTGACAGACGCTTTTGCACTCAATACCCTTCCAGACCTCGCCCTATGGACCTCTTCATTTGGCTACTCACTTATATCCTTTATAATAAACTGTAATAGAACCATAACATTTCCCAGAGTTCTGTGACTTGATCTGCCAAATTAATGAACTTGGGTGGAGGGACCCCTAACTTTGTAGCCAAGTCGGACACAAGTGACGACATAGTAGTTGAGACTTATATCTAAAGTGAGGGCAGTCTTGTTGGATGGATCCCAAACGTGTGGGGTCCCATGCTAACTCCAGGTAGTTCATGTCAGAATTGAGTTGAATCGTAGGTTATTCAGGTGGTGTCTGAGTATAGAGAATTGGTTGAGTGGAAGAAAAACACTCACTATTCCATAAAGAAATTCGGAGTAAGCAAGTCAACTTCTACCTTGAATGTCATTTATTGGTTACGTGTTCTTCCAGCCAAACCTGAGTGTCTACAAAGTACCAGAAAAAGTTCCAGTCTCAGATCTTTGCTCTAAAAATTAAAATTTGTCATTATTTTTCCATCCCTCATCCCCACCACCTGAACTCTCTTCCTACATTAGGAGAATTCCTCACATAGTTTGAGTGAGAGAAAGACACCACTATGCTCCTTAAAAGGGGGAAACCCACTTCCCCTAACCCTCTTGCGGGGGGACATGGCATGAGGCTCCACCAGTCAGGTGACCACATGCCAGACTCTGACTCAGGACATGGCGACAGAGAGGCTAGAACTATGCAACGCATTTGACAATGATGGCGCATGAGTG